>NC_141030.1:40310000-40515000 GCF_052040795.2 Danio rerio
GCCATGGTGAAGCCGCTCGCTTTAGATACAATGCAGGATCAGATGGTTAAAGTTAAGGACGCTTTAAGGGAAAGTCTCCAACTAACAGGAATTCCTGCTGAGAAGTTTTGAAGTGAATGCCAGAGTCTCATAAAGAATTAAACATGAACTGATGAGAGGAGGAACGCAGAAAACTGGCTTGGCTGTAAAAGAGTTGAGGATGGGACTTCTTCTACTTCTAAATACAGACTAGTTTGCTGGTTTTAGGAAAGTATTTTGCTCCTTGTTCATACTACTTCATTTAAGATGAGCTGAAACAGCACAATTCCTGATTGTTTAAATGTTCAATCAACTTCATTCATTCATTCATTTTTCTTCAGCTTAGTCCTTTCATTCATCAGGAATCGCCACAGTGGAATGAACCACCAATTTATCTAGGGTATGTTTTACGCAGTGGATGCCCTTCTAGCTGCATCCCAGTACTGGGAAACGCCAATACACACATACACTACAGCCAATTTAGCTTAATCAATTCACCTTGTGCATGTCTTTGACTGTGGGGGAAACCTGAGCAACCAGAGTAAACCCACATTGACACGGAGAGAACATGCAAACTCCACACAGAAATGCCAACTGACCCAGCCGGGACTCGAACCAGAGCTTCTTGCTGCAAGGCGACAGTGCTTACCACTGATCCACTGTATCACCCCCCCATGTGTTTTAAGTTCGTTGTAACTTATTAAACGAAGTTAATCAGGTTCTAACTTAATGTTACAAGTTCCTCAAGATGTATAAAGTCAGTTAAATTTAATATAAGTTCAAAAGACTCATAAGGTAAATTTGATCCAGCCAGGGGTGGACTGGCCATCTGGCAAACCGGGCAGGCTTCTGCTGGGCCTATATACTTTTTGGGCCGGGCTGATCATCCTCTTATGATCTGATCGGCCTATAAAACTCTTAGCAGACTTTTTCTTTTTCTACCTAATTGATTGACGATGCTGTGATCTGTGACGCTTTTTTTGTTTTTGTTTTTTCGGACAGACCTTTGGTTCTTTTCTTTATTGACATTGGGCTGACCCAATCACAAACTTCCATTTTGGGCTCTGTGTAAGCGTGCAACGTCGGTGTGCATTTGCCAGGATAATCGAGAGTCAGGCGACGCAGTAGACCTCACAGCAAGAAGGTTGCTGGTTCGAGCCTCGGCTGGGTCAGTTGGTGTTTCTGTGTGAAGTTTGCATGTTTCCCCCCACAATTGTTCGTAGTGTATGAGTGTGAATAAGTGTATGTGGATGTTTCCCAGAGATGAATTGCAGGTGGAAGGGCATCCGCTGCCTAAAACATGTGCTGGATAAGTTGGCGGTTCATTCCTCTGTGGCGACCCCAGATTAATAAAGGGACTAAGTCGAAAAGAAAATCGAGAGTTGCACCTGTTTCTCAACCCACACGTGCGTATGGAGAGCAGAAGGGCGAGCAGGTGTTTTTTTTTTTTGCGTCTGCACGTTTTTTATTCTTTTTTAAATATTTCCCAAATGATGTTTAACAGAGCAAGGAAATTTTCACGGTATTTCTGATAATATTTTTTCTTCAAGAAAAAGTCTTATTTGTTTTATTTCAGCTAGAATAAAAGCAGTTTTGAATTTTTTAAAAACTATTTTAGGGACAAAATTATTAGCCCCTTTAAGCTCTTTTTTTTTCCGATAGTGTATAGAACAAACCATCGTTATAGAATAACTTGCCTAATTACCCTAACCTGCCTAGTTCACCTAATTAACCTAGTTAAGCCTTTAAATGTCACTTTAAGCTGTATAGAAGTGTCTTGAAAAATATAAAGTAAAATATTATTTACTGTCATCATGGCAAAGATGAAATAAATCAGTTATTAGAGATGAGTTATTAAAACTATTAGGCTTAGAAATGTGCTGAAAAAATCTTTCCTCCATTAAACAGAAATTGGGGAAAAAAATAAACAGGGGCGCTAATTATTAATAATTCTGACTTCAACTGTGTGTGTGTGTGTGTGTGTGTGTGTGTGTGTGTATATATATATATATATATATATATATATATATATATATATATATATATATATATGTGTGTATATTGTTATTATTATTAATTTATTATTTTTTTACTTTTTATCTGCACCAAGGCCTGCGGCAATGCTGTTTCCTTAACCTGCAAGTCTTTATTTTACAAATTATATAGATCATAAAGTATGTCTGCTTCTCAAGCTCTGTGAGGAGTGTCATTCATGTATTTTCACTATGCACTCGGTTAGATATCATGATTTTGTTTTTGATCGTCAGCATGATGTAGGCTCATAGTTACAATAATATTTATACAATATGGTTATATTGATATTATACATGACCTAACTTTTTTTTTTTTTTAGTTTTGTAGTTCTGCCCAAACTAATATTTGTTGCATTTTTTAATTGTTTAGGCTCATTTGATTAACTATATGCAGTCTTTAAGCTATGTTTGATGTTTCATTGTTGAGTTACACATTTTTAAGGGTCTCTGATACATTGCTTTTACAGTTTATCTTTATTTTATTAATGAATATTAACTGTGTGCATCAGCAGGAAGTTTTTGTTATGTACATTATTTAATATAGGCTCCCTCGAAACACACAGGCACACACAAGATGGACTTCCAGGGTGGATTATAATTTTATATAATGAATTGAAATTAAGCTTTTAGTTTGTCATCTCTCATTACATCCTATAAATGGCTTTTGTGCTTTTATAGAATGGGAGTTGGCAAACATATTCAAAGGCATGCACAGATGGGTAGCATTTTGATTGAATATAGTGGGCCGCTCTGTTCAAAAATGCCATGGATGATTTTTTTGTCCCAGTCCAGCCCTGGATCCAGCCTAAAAAATTAAGGCAACCAGTATTTTTTATAGTGTGTTTGTTCAACCCACCTATTGAAGTTAAGCTGAAACAAGACAATTATTAAGATTTTTTAAAATTGTAAAAATAATAATAATAATAATAATAATAATAAATTTAAGTCAACTTAATTGATTTGTGTTGGGACAATGGAAGGGATTGTGTGGAACCCAGCAGTTTTTACAGTGAGGTGTAAGCACTCAAAAAATATATTATAAAAAAATTAAATAACACCGGCACGGTGGTTCAGTGGTTAGCACTGTCACCTTACAGCAAGAAGGTCGTTGGTTCGAGCTCCGATTGGGTCAGTTGGCATTTCTGTGTGGAGTTTGCATGTTCTCCCTGAGTTTGCGTGGGTTTCCTCTGGGTGCTCCAGTTTCCTCCACAGTCCAAAGACATACAGGTGAATTAAATAAAATTAATTGGCCATAGTGTGTGTGTGTGTGTGTGAGAGAATGTAAGAGTGTACATGTGTTTACATGTACTGAGTTGCAGCTGGAAGGGCATCAGCTGTGTAAAAGCATGAGCTGCATATTTATTTATCAGGGGGACCTCAGTGGAATGAACCACCAACTTTTCTGGCACATGTTTTACTTCCAGCCACAGCCCAGCATTGGGAAACACCTATACACACTCACATTTTCACGCTTTCATACACTCTAGCCAATTTAGTTCATCCAATTCTCCTATAGTGCATGTCTTAAGATTGAGGGGGGACCAGAGCACCTGGAGGAAACCCACGCCAACACAGGGAGAACATGCAGACTTCAATCAGAAATGCCAACCGACCCCGCCGAGGCTCGAACCAGCAACCTTCTTGCTGTGAGACAACAGTGCTAACCACTGAGCCACCTATAAAAATACATAAAAATAAAAATGCAACATAACTATTGTGATGTGAAGAATCATCATTTACAGGTTGACATGTAAACTAAACGGATAGATGTGCATTTAATTCTCACAAATCTGACGCCACCCAGTGGTCACGTTAAGAACTGCATTATCAGATTTACCTCGGTTCAACACTCGTCTGGTATTTATTGGTCTGGTCAGCTCGAGTTCAGTCCTTCTCTCGTGTTTTTTTATCTGTTCATGTAGAAATCTAGGAGAAGCTGTAAAGATACAACAAATGGCTTAGTGATAAAATACTTATGGCAAAAATTCGTCAGTCTCAAAAACGACGACTGACTGGAGACTTGTTTAGATAACGTTAGGCTACCCTCCCACATGTAAAGACAAACCCTAGCTATTTCTTGATATTCATTTTATCAAGTTTTGATCATATGAGTAACGTCCTTGCGCATTTTATCCGTTTCCGATGCTAACTACATTAACAGTAATTTTAGAGCTATAGAAATTGACTGATTGATTAAATGAGTTTGGGATTTACCTGAATCTCCACTTCAACTCTTTTCAGCAGCAGCAGTGCCACTTTTAATGGCAAAACTCTTAGATCAGGGGTGTCCAAACTCGGTCCTGGAGGGACGGTGTCCTGGAGAGTTTAGGTCCAACTCTAATCAAACACACCTGAACCAGCTAATCAAGCGCTATACTAGATACTAGAAACTTCCTGGCAGGTGTGTTGACGCAAGTTGGAGCTAAACTCTGCAGGACACCGGCCCTCCAGGACCGAGTTTGGATGTACTGTTCCTAGAACTGCAATGTTACTACTAGTCCTAGATACTCAGAAAAGTCGTTGCTAAACTATTTTATTGATCATAACATTGTGAGCGCAGAGGCTGTATGCATTTCTGTTGGCTGCAAGAAACGTTATTGCGTCAGTATTTAGATTATGAGTCAGAGAAAGAGCGGGAAAACGTATGCCATCCTCATCCGTGTTTTTGTGGGGAAAACAAGGAAATATTACCGTTTAAATACTTTTATGTGCTTGGTATGCATTCTTTGTGGGTTTTGAATATCTTGCCGCTAAGTATAAAAAGATTACGAAATTATTTTATGCAGTGATATGAAAACTACATTGCCTTTAGATATGTTCATCAACCGATCAGAATCAAGCGATTCGGTCTGATCAGTAGGCATTAATTACACTGTCCTTACACAAGTTTCATTTCGTTTTTATTATGACAAATGTACAAGATAGTAAATCATATTAAAGAAATTACAGTACAGTTAACAAAAACATCAAAAAAGAGGAACAGACAAACACAAAGGACGTTACTAAATGCTAAAACCAGACGGCATCTGTCCATCTGCTGTCAAACTACATCAGGCATCTTCAAACACTGGTCTCGGCATTCATAATATCAAATTAAGCGGAGACATTTTTAAAAAAAAATGTCAAATACAAATATATACTGTCATTTTATGCTGGGCTTCAATTTCAAATCAATGTCTGTACCTTTGATTTTTAAGCTAGAGTGCTGAATATTGGCCCAATACAGTTGAAGGGTCACCTCAGGGGAAATGTGTTGTGGTTTTGTACCTAATGATGCTCTACATCTCATTTTGAAGGAGAAAAAAAACAGGGAAGATTCATTCTGCAAATCTGCAAGAGCAAAGAAGTCAGACTAGAAGATATGTGCATGCCAAGCATAGACATTAATGTACAAGACATTTTTACACAGCTTTTGTTGATCAATTCTGACACCAAAACAATTAAATCTGTCGTCGGCCTTTATATTAAATGTATTTCCTTTTGGAGAGCAGATCATTCTTGGAAATGTTTTAGCTATCAGTGGAAATAGGACAGAGTGACGGAAAAACCTTAAAGAAAAAGCAAAATCTATGAAAATGAGATAGAAGTGCCCACTTTGGAGTGGTACAAATGTACCTATAAAACAAATTATAAACAGCTGCAATCATAAAAAGGACTGCTATGTATAACTTTAAAATGCTTCTAATATGTTACAGCAAAAAAACTACAGATATACACACCAGGATAAATGCAAGATTATACCATGTCTGTGAGACGGGCGCATCTTGAAGCTCTCGGAAGGGTCGGAAATTATTCAGTATCACCTTTAAAAATAGAGGAAACCAGGAGATGAAGAATTTCTTCCTGCATGTCTTGTAAGAAAAATGTATTGCTTTGTAATTTATGAAAATACATAATCAGCATGTGGAGAAAAACAAAACAATACAATGATTATATTCATATATTTATATAAAGAAAACGAATATAGTACACTGTAACACAGATACGATGGGCAAAAAGACAATCCCTTAGATGGAAAAATCTGAGATGAACAGAGAAACAAACTGCACAACGGCGTGGGAGAGTCCTCAGTTGTATCCTCAAGTGGAAGATTTGGCATTTGACGCATTGAAAAGCTGCCAGCGTAAATAGTGTTTGACTTCACATGGTGCTGAAATTGAATATTAATAAGTTGGCATAAGAAAAAAAAAAGAGCAGAATTTATCACCATTAGACAAACTTCCAGGAACCGTCAGCTCTTAACGGTGCGAGCGACCAAAAGCGATAATTTCCGGTACAAATTACAATTCTGTAATAAATAGTGTAACAAAACAAAGCTTATAATGACATCACGTAATAAAAACAATTCCCCAGCAAAATGACACTAGAAATTTAACTTCCGCTCGTATGTTGATTATAAAAAAGACGAATGTTTAAAAAAATGGCCTCGGAGTGGAATAGCGCATCACCTCAGGCTCCTCCCCCTTTCGCACAGACTCCGCCCACTTCCACATTTTTCTCTGAAATGTGCGACAGACAGCAGTGGAGATCGAAACACATGACCGATGTCAGATGGCTGAGTGATTAGTGTAAAAAAAGAAAGAGGTTTTTGAGGTTTTGCTTCCAGAGAGGAGTTTCGTTTGAGAAGAAACATCTCAGGGAAAGGATTGCCGTCTCCTTCTCTTGATACTGTTTGTTCGGTAAAATATTTACAGCTATTATTATTATTATTATTAACGTGTCGTGGACAATCTGTTCCGCTGGCACATTTATAACAGGGACTGTTGATGAGATCTGTGGTGAGGGTCTACAAAAAGATGAAGATGAATGCCAGGTTATAACTGTTCGCTGTTGCAGACATAGTCTACGAGGTCTGTGACGCCCAAAAGATCGTCTTCGTCTTCTTCCTGTGCGCCGGCTTCCAGGCCATTGGGTGCTATGGATGGTGTGTTGCCATTTTTAGGCGTTGCTCCTGCTCCCGGCCGTGGCGCGACGCCCTCCAGACCCTTTATAGGGCTCTGTCCATTAGTAGAAGGAGGCTCCGCTGTGTTGTCGTTTATTGGACTGGGACCTTTACTAGCGCTCGTCTCTTCTGTGTCTTTCTCCTGCGGACTCTTCTTCACCTCCTTCTCCTCTTCTTCGCTCTCACTTTCGTCAGAGTCGATTCGGTTTACTCGCTTCCGGACAGGACGCTCCTCTTCCTCGGATTCATCTGAATCATCATCATCGTCATCGTCCTCTGACTCCCGTCGGCGCTTTAGGGATAAACGTCTGCGTCGCTTCCTGGATTCCTCCTCCTCAGACGAGTCGGCTCTGATCTTCTTGGGTTTTCGCTCTTCTTCTTCCGATTCCGCTGACTGGAAACTGGCTGGAGGAGCAAAAGAGAATAAAACCATCAAAAATGTATGTATTAAATCAGTCTAAACTATGTTAAAATGATATGTATTGGTTTTGGAGATTGATATCAACCCAATTTACTGAATAACAATTTGTAAATTATTTAAAGGCAAAAAAAGCTATTTATTACAAAATAAAATAAAATTTTTATAATATATGCATGTTTAAGAAACCAGTCTGAAATGATTTGCACTTTAAGACATGGTGCATTATCCTGCTGGAAGTAGCCATCAGAAGATGGGTACACTGTGGTCATAAAGGGATGGACATGGTCAGCAGCAATACTCAGGTAGGTTGTGGCATTGACACGATGCTCAATTGATACTTATGGGCCCAAAGTGTGCCAAGAAAATATCGCACACATCATTACACCTTCACAACCTTCATGTTGTTGATGCCAAATTCAGACCCCACTCATCAGACCAGGCAACATTTTTCAATCTTCTATTCGCCTGTGTGAATTGTAGCCTCACTGGGAGTAAAAACAAACTTTTTTTTATCAACACAAACAAATTATTCCATCAAGGGAACGCAACATAAAGAGTACACATGAATTAAGTTGTCTAAGTTAATTAATTTATTACACCCAAAATCATGTGTCACAACTAAGTAAGAATGAATAAAGAATCAAAACTCACGTTCTCCAACAAATATACAACACTAACCTAATAAACAACCCAACAAATAACAAATCAGATCAAAGTAAGACTTATAGAAAAAACAGGAAATTAAAGAAAATAAACGAAGCTTGATGCCTGCCAGTGAAGTCTTCTCTGTTTCCGCTTAATGTTGGTCCATATTTATAGCCAATTTGCAACTAGTGCAACTAGCCACAGGAGCACAAAGGTGAAACAGACTCTAGGAAACAGTCAGTGACGTCATGACACACACGCAAGCACAGACAGGCTACAGCCGTAACACTGCTATAGCCCATCCACCTCAAGTTTGGATGTATTGTACGTTCAGAGATGCTCTTCTGCATACCTCGGTTGTAAGTGGTTATTTAAGTTACTGTTGCCTTTCTATCAGCTTGACCAGTCTGGCCATTCTCCTCTGACTTTTGGTATCAACAAGGCACCCACAGAACTGCCGCTCACTGGATATTTTCTTTTTTTCTATTCAGACTAACAGACTATTCTCTGTAAAACCTAGAAATGATTGTGCGTGAAAATTCCAGTAGATCAGCTGCTTCGTACCCGTCTGGCAACAAAAACCATGCCACAATCAAAGTCACTTAAATCCCCTTTCCTCCAAATTCTGATGCTAGTTTGAACTGCATGATTGGCTGATTAGAATGCGTTAATGAGCAGTTGGACAGGTGTACCTAATAAAGTGGCCGGTGTGTGTACATCAGCCTAAAACACTATCTTCTGTTTTAATAAACTGTATTTTATAATATTATGTCAATGCTAAATCTCCAGCAACATTAGTCCAATCTTTGGAGTCATATCGTTGAAAAATAATTTGAATAGGATTTTGTGCTCAAGAACCATTACTGATGTAAAGTTATTAACACTGACTACAGCTGCTTTATCTTTTGTGAAAACTGTGATAAACGTTTATAAATTAATTGATGAAGTAAAAAAAAAAAAGTTGTAATTTCAAATAAAAAGACCAATGTTTTTTTAACAATTCAGTCATCCATGTTGTATTTATTGAAATGATCAGCCATTTAAAAAACTTCATAACTGTATTAGTCACACAAACTGTAATCTTAAATTACACTGAACTCTAATATTTAACTGCAATGTCAGAGTTATACTGACCTTCGCTGTCAGAGCTGGACAGTCGTCTGCGCTTCTTTTTCTTGTCTTTGTTGGTGCTGGCTTGCGAGCCGTCTGAATCTGAAGTTTCACAGTAATTCACCTCCTGCTTTCGGCTGCGATACGAGCGTCGACAGCGGACGTCCAGATCACTGTCACTGAACTCACTAGAGCCCTCCGTCACTGTAGAGAAACACACACCAATCAGTCAACACAGTAAATTTAAACAAAAACTAGCAAAATACATAAACAATGCTTATTAGCCAACAAAAAAGTTACCATTTTAATTTGCCTCAAAATGCAACCCAATTAAACAACAGGTCTTATATTAGCTAATAGATGTTATTAAAACCTTTCTTATGTTTTGATTTCTCAATATTTCGTTAAAAATACTTCCAATCCTGAACAAATGAATCTGTGCCTCACCCATCTCGTCCTCTTCCTCCTCCTCTTCATCAGTCTCCAGCTCCTCTTCATCAGAGTATCCTCTGGGTCTGCGTCTCCTGCGCGGAGGTTGTTTTCTCCGGATTCGACTCCGGCTCGTTTTCCTTCTGTTCGCACGATTCACTCGTGAACCTTGAGCATCACTGTCAAAGTCGCTGTCCTCTAAGGATGGCGCATTGTCTTCACTTTCAGCGTTTTCAGACGCCACAAACTCCTCCTCAGAACTGCTGACCAATCAGAGTAGAGCAAATGTCATTACACTGATACATACTGTGCTCCCTATACTGACACTGAGGAGAAATAAACTGCAATTAAATGGTTATTTTTGCTTAATATGCGCACAAAAGTGTTTTAGCTGATTAATAATATTCTGATTGGATCACCTAAAAAAACACAGGGATTGTTTTGAGGATGATTACTCTGGACTGAATGTCTCTGGACTGTTGCTGTCTATGAAGGATGAGGGAGCTCTCAGATTTCATGTAAAATATTTTAAGGTCTTAGAGCAATGGTCTCAAACTCAATTCCTAGAGGGCTGCAGCCACTAGTATTTTCACCCATACAGGTTTAAAGTCGGTTATTTCTATATTTCTGTAGCATGTCAATTTGAAAAATCAATTCACATTACGAACATTACAAAATGAGATTTTTGTCATTAATTGTAATTATACAGTGAGATTTTTGTCAGCACAACAGCCAGTGCACCACACAGAGATTTTATCTGATCATCATCTAGTCCATCTGGAATTACATGAAGAAACTGAGACTAACTAAATCCAGAAGAACTTTGGCAACATCTTGAAGATGCTTCAAAAAACCTACCTGCAATTCATAAACACAAAGGCATACATGGTTCAAGATGTCTGTGTAAACTGAAAGGAGTAGTGTAGAAAAAGGAACATGTTTTTAATTATTTTTGTCTCCTTTTCATTAAGCAATTGTATTTGTATTGCTTAGAAGTGATATATCAATTAACTTCTTCTGTTGAGTGTAATACGCCTTGCATATTAAAGAAGCATTTTTGCAGAAGTAGATAAAGCCAATAGAAATGCAAAGGCCTGATTGTCCAAAATGAACTTGAGCTCTGCATTGAAACTTCCTGTGATTGAAAATGAACACATAATATGTGCAGTTAGGAAAGTCTTATGCTTTTAATGTTGTGCAGAGAATTCATAGAAAATATTTGTAGACATATTTATGGGTGCGGCCAATGGAGGACTGGAGAATGATTAACAAGTGACAAATTTCACTTAACTCCTCCTGTTTATATCAGCTGCCTAAGAAAGTTGAAGTCATGAAAGGAAAACTGTTGCACGCCTCCTGAATGTAACGTTAGCATTGGGGATATCAGATTTCTGTGAATCGAATTATTCATTTGTATCCAATAAATTACTAAGATTTTTGACATTTAAGAAAAACTACTCCTGACCTTTTTTATTAAACATGCATGGAATCTGCATTTTTTACTTGACATTTGCATAAAGTCAAGAAATTCTCAATCTTTCTGATGCTCTCGGCTGTTCTTAACACTTTCTCTGCGCTGCTTTTGATCCCATAATGCACTGCATGGGGGTTTACACTCAACTTCCATATGAATGAACTGAAAACGCTCACTACGCTGTGTGTGTATTTGTTTAAGCACCTTGATTCTCTTTATTAAAATGCATTTTTTCTTGCATTGTTATGTGATGCCATTTTACTTATTAATTTAAATAAAATATATGTATGTGTACTTCTAACATGTTTGGTTGTTCAAATAAATGTAAATAAATGTAATGTAAATAAATTCAAATCAGAGTGTCACCTGTTATGTCTGGAAAGTATGTTACTCATACCTGTCAACATTTGGATGTAAAAATAAGGGATATGCCCACCATAATAAGGGAATCGCGTCGTTTTTATTATTTATTTATAAGAGTTTTCATTCCTAAACTAAGCGAAAGCACAGAAGGCTCACGTTTTAGAGCAAGGGGCGACCCCTGGTGGTTCGGCGGTATGGGTTGCATATAGGGAGGATCGGCTGTTCAGAGAAAGACTGTAAATACTGGAGAAATACGGGAAAATACCTTTACGGCAGGGGTGTCAAACTCAATTCCTGAAGGGCCGAAGCCCTGCACAGTTTAGTTCCAACCCTGCTCCAACTCACTTACCTGTAGGTTTCAAACAAGCCTGAAGGACTCAATTAGTTTGATCAGGTGTGTTTAATTAGGATTGGAACTAAACTGAACTACACTAAACGGCTTCAGTTTTCGTTGACTAAAACTAGATGAAAATATTCATCAGTTTTGATCGACTAAAAGTAGAACCACAAAAATAGTGGTTGATGATTCTGAGTGAATTAGGACTAAAATGCAGAGACATTTAACCTTTCTGACATTCTCGGCTCCTCTCAATGCTTTCTCCGTGTCACTTTTAATCCCATAATGCACTGCGTGATAGTTTACATTGAACTTCCATTTGAATTAACTGAAAACTTTCGCTCCCAACATGCCAGTGAAAATGCGCCGCTAGCATTACCTGTCGCTGAGGCGAAACTCATCTTCGCTCTCCTCCTCATCTACAGTGCTGTCGCTGTCCAGATCATTGAGACGCCGCCGTTTCTTCTTCTGCGCTGCGCTAGTTCTTTGTGGTCGGCCGTTCTCTTTGCCTTCCTCCTGCAGGATGGTGGACATGTCCTTCCCTCTGTGGCCTGTGATGTTCGCCATGTCCTTCCCTCGTCCTGCTCCTGGATCAAAACACACACATCTGATCAGTCATTCAAGCTCAAACATCAACAATACTGCACAGCAAGAGCAAATAAAAGCTCCTTCACCTCCACCTTCTGCCTCTTTAATGTCCTCCTCAATCGCCTCTTCGATCGCTTCATCAAACTCATCGAATCTGTGCAAGATTGAGCAATAAAAAGTGAATAAAGATGATTTATGAAGACCATAAGATTATTGTGTGAGCAAAGGAGATAGATATACCTGTAGCTTATGTATTTCTTGGCTCTGGTTGATCTCCGTCCCCAGCCTTTGCTCTTCTTCGTCTCCGCTTTATCCTTAACCAAAACCTCTTCCTTTTCTTCCTCCACTTCAACCTTCAAAAAATGTTATGATCAGGGTTCCCACTTTTTCATGGATGAGATTAAAATACTTTCAATGACTTTTTAAAGAACCATTCATTCATTTATTTTTCTTCAACTTAGTCCTTATTATTCAGGGGTCGCCACAGTGGAATTAACTATTTTAGCATATGTATTATGCAGTGAATGCCCTTCCAGACTCAACCCAGTACTAGAAACCAACCATACACTCTCACATTCACACACACACACTCATACAATATGGCCAAATTGGTTCATACAATTCACCTATATTGCATGTCTTTGGACTGTGGGGGAAACCAAATGCCAACTGGCCCTGCCGGCATTCAAACCAGCGACCTTCTTGCTGTGAGGCAAAAATGCTAACCAATAAGCCACTATACTGCCCCTTTTATATTTTATTTTTATTGTTTTGTATTATTTTAAATTAAGCATTTTTAAATCAACATTTTTGACCATTTTAAACTACTTTATTAAAATTAGTTGAATTATAATGATATTTATTCACTGGGATAAACAATGTAGAAGCACATTTATAATTTGTAAATGAAGAATTTCTGTTTTTGACAGCAGCACAGTACAATTGTTAAAATAACCACATAATTCTTATTTTAAACTTAATTCAAGCACTTTCAAGGACCACCTATGTTTGTTTTTAAGTACTTTTCAGGCCTTGAATACATATGTTTACAATTCAAGTAATTTCAAGCCCTTCCAAGAATGTGGGAACATGGTATATTAATAATTACAAAAGTTTAGGCTCAGTAAAATAGATTTTTAGATGCATGTAGGAATATTGCTAAAGGTTCTATTGGCAAAGCAAATAAAGGGGGGACAAAGGACCCGTCTCGTAGAACCCTGTCTCGTAGATCAACCTAATGGAAAAAAATAAAACTAATATTGTTTGTTTGTATAGATGCTTGTGGATGTGCCAAATTTAGTAAGGGTGGCAAAAAGAATCCCACTCAACCCGATCAAAGGCTTTTTCTGCATTCATTAAAATAATTTTTTCAGGTTAAACAGGATCAGGATTCAATGTGTAAATAATATTTAATAATCTTCTGATATTAAAAAAAAAGATTTAATTAATGAATCCTTTTTAGCCTGTGGAGATCAATGTGGGAAGAATTTTCTCGAAGTTAGTGGCTAGAACCTTTGCCAAAACTTACACATCAAGAAGACTGATGGGTCTGTATGAGCTAGGGTCTAAGGGATCTTTATCTGCTTTGTATATTAAAGAATAATTAGCTTGATAAAATGTTGGTGGTAAAGAGCCATTTTCAAATGACTCATTAAAAATTTCCAGAAGCAGTGGTGAGATTTGATGACTAAAAATTGATAAGATTTTTACTTTTTTTTTTTTAAACAAGATTTCAACAAAAATTAAATTGATCAAAAGTGACTATTATAATATGGTGCAAAAACAGAATTGAAAAGAATTTCCCTCAAAATAATAAATTAAATCTAAATGCTGCTCTTTAGAATAGAAATTATTTTACTTTTTATTTTTGTCAAATAATTTATTTTTGCTGTTCTTTTGAATGGAAACTTAAACATATATATTATTTTAAATTTTATATAATGCAGCACAATTGTTTGATAATTAAAAAAAAAGTTTGTGAAGCTTTAGATCAGCAGATAACTATTATCTGATTTTACTGTATTACTTATCAAATCCATACGACTTCAAACTTTTGAATGGCACTGAAAAGAATGAATACACATGACAAAATAAAAAAAACTCAAAATATTATTTTCTTGAAATTCAGAATAGTAATTAATCTTAAAGGGATATCCACCCAAAAATGAAATTTCTGCCACGATGAACTATAGATGTCAACAGATGCCCCCCACCCTCTACAGTTTTCACAATATCTTGTTTTGTGTTCAACAGAAGAATTCCTCAAAATAGAAAAAGTTTAATAGTGAGAACTTTTCATTTTGAGTGAACTACCTCTTTAAAATCTATTTGATTAATCATTTCAGTTTATCCTCCATGTAAAGATGATAGTTTAGCTTCACAACTGATCTATTACAATGCAAAAGTGTTTGCCCACATGTGGTTTACTTCACATGTGATCATTTTAACATTAAATATCCATATTGAGGGACTTACAGAGGGCGTGATGATGTTCTCCACACTAATGCCAACATACACCAGTCGCTCTTTCCTGTGATGGATAAAAGCAAAATGAAAGAGTCAACATTTCAGGCTGACAATTTTTCACCTTCATTTTCATGTTAGAGCCAGATTGACCCTTTTCCTGTGTTGAATCCAACATCCTTACCAATCCAAAACAACTAGTTTTGCTGCTTGATATAAGAAACTTTTGATACAAGATACAGTTTTTAATGCATTATATTAATTATAAACACATTGATTTGTAGCCCTACCATTTACTGCATTTTGAAATATTACTTGTGCTGTTTCCTAATAACTTAAAAACCAAAATCTCGTATATCCACAGAAAACAGTTAACTTCCATGTTAAAAAATAAGGTGTATAGGCGGAGCAGCTGAAATGAAGACAGACTTTGGAGAAAAAAAAATTATAGAGCGCTTAAAAGTTATTATCAGCTCTTTGGATTTGCCATTGATATTGACTCTTAAATTTCTTTCACACACTAGAAACCAGGTGACTAAATAAACATTGGATGACCTTTTCTGCGACTGCCATCTGAATAATTTGAGCAGTTTTAAACATCTGTTTGTTCACCTTCGCTCTGCTCGTTCTTTCTTTTTGAGGGCGGCATCCAAATTCAGCAGCTGCTCTTCCAGTCTGTCGCAAAGTAGCTTCTGCAAGCCAAATATACAGCATTAGTGTGAGAATAGTCAGGATTGTTGATTTGTGAAAGGGAATTCTGATTAAGTAAGTTTACATGGACACCCATACTCTGATTTTAATACGATCAATACAATACTCTGATTAATAGTCTACCATGTAAACAGCGATTTTTGATGACTGTAATCCGACTAAAGTCAGAATCGAACTGAACAGAAATCAAATTAAGACATGTGAAGTATGCCGATTTTAATCGCATTACTGAAGTGTGCGATAATTTTCTATGTGAAGCTGCTTTGACACAATCTACATTGTAAAAGCGCTATAGAAAAAAGATGAACTGAAGTGCGGTGAAGACAAATAATTCGATTACTGATGTCCATGTAAATGTAGTCCTTGACTCACGTGCTGGCAGGGAGGACAGAACCACTCTCCGTCTGGAATGATCATGAGCGGAGGACGCAGGCAGGCGGTGTGGTAGCCGCTGTCACAGGAATCACACAGCAGGATCTGGGGAAGAGAAATATGACAGCATAAATGCATAGGCCTGATGTCTGTAATGAGCCAAATGCAGGATCACAGTTCACTGCATGATGCTGAATGTCACATCATTTGCCAAATTATAAATTAATCTAACATAATGGTCCTTGCACATGAAGTCTAAAGGTCAAAATGAGAATTTAAGATGCAAATTCTGCCATTGTTTACTCATCATCCGCTTTTCCCAAACATGTTTGAGGGTGCTTTCACACCTACACTTTTGTTTCGGAACGCGTCTCGTTTGCCCAGTTAGTGCAGTTCGTTTGGCATATGTGAACAGGGCAATCGCGCTTTGTTCCGCGCCAAAGTAATCGCTCCGAGATCGCTTGAATGAGGTGGTCTCGGCTCGATTGAAACGAACCCTGGAGCGGTTCGATTGCAGTGAGAAAGCTATCCAATCCGAGTGCGGTTATATGACAGTGTTTTATTGATATGTAATAGGCTTACGGCTATATGAAGAGAGAATAATGAGTATGGCGGGAAGTTTCACGAGTCTCCGGATGCCAGCAAACGAGTTATGATCTCCCGGTAATCTCGCGTCTCCCTCCCGGTCCTCAAATAGGCATCGTCGTGCACCCTTCTCCCCCCTTCCCACCGCGTCTCCTCAGACACGTCGCGCGCGCACCCTGTTAATCACCACCAAACCACCACCTCTCCTGACAGCTGAGCGGGACTCGGCAAAATAAACCCTGACACTCTGACCAATGTGATGAGAGTTTACTCGCACGTGTCTTGTTTTAGCTCTTTTGGTCCGATTAGAAACTTTGCAGTGTGAAAGCGAACCGCTCCAAGAGCAAAGAGCAACAATGTAACATTTGTAATCTCTGTTTCGGAACAACTGAATCGATTCACAGGTGTGAAAGCACCCTCAGTTTCTTTCTTCAGTAGGACCCAAAGGTAGATATTATGAAGAATGTTGGAGGAAAAAAAACAATCATTGACTACCACAGATTTCTGTCATATTTTTCCCAACATTCTTCAGAATATCTTGCTTTGTGTTCAATAAAAATCCATTAGTTTATAACCACTTGAGTTTGAGTAATGAAGAGGAAATGTTCATTTTTGAGTTATCACAAAAAAACGCAACCTCAAATTTACACACCGTCTCTGAAACCTTATTCTGTTACAAACAATCGTGTGAAATGTTCAGCAATTTTTCATATCTGTAGCAAGCTCTTTGACATTTCAGAGCCACCACACAGGTGTACAGTTAAAGTCAGAATTATTAGCCCCCCTTTGATTTTTTTTTCTTTTTTAAATATTTCCCTAATTATGTTTAACAGAGCAAGAAAATTTTCACAGTATGTCTGATATTTTTACTTCTGGAGAAAGTCTTATTTGTTGCATTTAGGCTAGAATAAAAGCAGCTTTAAATTTTTTAAACACTATTTTAAGGACAAAATTATTAGGCCCTTTAAGCTATTTTTTTCCGATAATCTATTAAACAAGCCATCGTTATATAATAACTTTCCTAATTACCCTAACCTGTCTGGTTAACTTAATTAACCTAGTTAAGCCTTTAAATGCTTTAAGCTGTATAGAAGTGTCTTGAAAAAAAAAAACTATTATGTTTAGAAATGTGTTGAAGAAATCTCTCCGCTAAACAGAAATTAGGAAAAAAAATAAACGGGGGGCTAATAATTCTGACTTCAACCGTATATGATAATCCTGAACAACATGTAATATAATCCATTTCATCTCAGAGCACAAAGCACTTCATGACAAACAAAATGCGAAACACAGAGACAGAATACAGAAGAAAAAAGCTGTAGCACAGGGGTGTCAAACTCAGTTCCTTAAGGGGCCACAGCTCTGCACACTTTAGTTCCAACTCTAAATAATCTGCCTAATCGTACTAATTGAGTTCTTCAGGCTTGTTTGAAACCTTCAGGCAAGTGTGTTTAAGCAGGGTTGGAATTAAACTGTGTAGATCTCTACAGATCTCTGTGTAGATTCCCTTTAGGAACAGAGTTTGACAACCCTGCTGTAGTCTATTATAGATATACTGAAATTCTCTCTTTGGGGTAAACTGGTTTACAAAAATTGGTGGTCTTGTATTTAAAACCTAGGCTACAACCACAGGAAACCAGAGTTTTCCCTCTACTATTTTGTATTTGCATATTAATGCCATGGTCACACTAGATTTTGAGCTGTCATAAGGTGTTGCGAAAAGGGGCGGGATTAAATAAGATGCTTAAACATTTTAAAAAAAGTGAGCGATTGGTCCATATTTTAAATTTATGTACAGAGAGGCCATGTTTTGATCTTTGATTGATCAACCTTGACTAGGATCACTGATGATTTTTTTTTTTTGATGACATTATTTTAATGAGTATTTGAATTGGCTTTTCACACAAAAATGCAAGAGCATTATTTTCAGATTTATGCACTTTGGAACCCAGTAAAGAAAAAAGGGGGAATGACAAATACAAATGACGAGTGTGTTTAAAACTTTCAAAAATAAATTAAGGCTCCGTTTACACTGTCAGGTCTTTATGCCCAGTTACGATTTGTTGCCTATATCTGATTGTTTTGCCTGTCCGTTTACACGTCATTAAACTGTGGAGAAGAACCACAATGTCACATATCTGATTTATTTCCAAATTTGATGGAGGCCTAAAACCGATCTCTGAATATCCGAATGCATGCGTTTTTTTTCATGTTTACACGGCCATAGAACAGATCCGATCTGTGTCATACATGAGCAAAAAAAATCTAAATTGATTCACTTTTAACTGGCAGGGTAAACGAGGCCCAAGAGATTTCATATAGCTCTATAGTTAGCACATTTGACTGCATGTTGAATTAGTATTTATGAAGAGCGTCGCACCAGTTCGGGATGATTGGGAAGGCCACAGTGTTTGCAGGGGTCGTCATTGGGTGTATCGTCTTCTGATGAAGAGGTGGAGGAGTCAGAGCTGCGCCGTTCGCGGTTTCGGTTTCTCCTTCTCTTCTTGCTTTTCTCCACCTTGTAGTCTTCATCGCTGTCATCCTCCTCTGTCTCCTCTTCTTCGCTATCGCTCTCCTCTTCATCTTCCTCATCCTCCGAAGATTTCTTTTTACGCCTCATGCGAGACCACGGTTGTCGTTTTCGACGTCTCCCCACCTGCTGAATGAGGAGTTGCATTTATTTCCAATTAAATTGCTTTGCTGTGAATTTTATGCTCATCGATAAAAAATATTTAACACAAAAGAAAAAAATTTTAATGTGAATTTAAGACTTTTTAAGGCCTAACATTTTGTTTTTGAAATGTATCTTGACTTTAAGACCCTGCAGACACATACCTTTGGTTTTGTCTGTCCATCTGGCTCTGCTTTCCTCGGTTTCCTCTGTACAGGCTCCTCCTCCTCTTCTTCTTCTTCTTCCTCCTTCTCCTTCTCTGGCGTGGCCTGTTTCCGCTCCGCCCTCTTATCCTGGATCTCCACTGCTTTAGCGGTTGGTCTGCAGATTCTGGGAGACCTTCTCAAACACCGTCCATCAGTCGTCTCAGACTCCGAATCTCCCTTCAGCTCTTCTCTCTGAATCTCTGCCTTTCTCCTGTGAGCTGGTTTCTTCAACTTCAGAGGGGTTCTTCCCCGTCGCTTTCCATCATCTTTTTCCTCTTCTACAGTTTTATCCTTATTTTGACTCTCAGTAGATTTCTTTGAAGGCCGTCCTGGTTTTTTAATGCCTTTCCCCTTTTCTTGAACAACACCGGAAGCCTCGCGTTCTTCAGAAGTCGCGTCTCGCTCTGATTGTTTGCTGGTGCAGTTATCTACAGTAGCATTGGCTTCCTTCACGCTTTCTTTTGTTGTCTCCTCAGCAGTTTTAGGGATCTCTGAATCAGTTTCCATTGGATTTGGTTGCTTTTCATGTTCTTTATCTGATTTATTGGGCTTTTCTGGAGCTTTAACTTCATCTGATGTTTTTGTACTTTCACTCTTTTTATCTTTGTCTTCTGCTATTTCTGATTTGTCACTTTTAGCCGTTTCAGCTGCATCACATTTGTCCTCAGCATCTACTTTCTTTCTGGTTTCTGACTTTTTTGAATCAGAAACAGATGATTTATTAGTATCTGTTCTCGATTTGGAGGAGCCAGACTTCTCTTGTTTTTTGTCTTGAGGGTTATCCGTATCTTCACAGGGTTTAGAACCAATAGACTCTCCCCTGGTTAAGAGTTTGTCTCCTTCAGAGATGCATGGTTTTTGAGTTGACTCTTTTTCTGTGTTGCTTTCATGAAGCTTAGTTTTTTCAGCATTCTCTGGCTTTTCTGTGTCAGAATGAGGTTTGATTATTTCACGGGTCTCTACTGATTTTGATGACTGGAATGATTCGGTTTCCATTGCTTGTTCTTGGTCTTTATTAGGAGATTTCTGACTTGGGAGAACATTCTGCGACTCTTTTTCCGGGTTACTCTTCTGCGACTCTTTTTCCGGGTTACTCTTCTGCGACTCTTTTTCCGGGTTACTCTTCTGCGACTCTTTTTCCGGGTTACTCTTCTGCGACTCTTTTTCCGGGTTACTCTTCTGCGACTCTTTTTCCGGGTTACTCTTCTGCGACTCTTTTTCCGGGTTACTCTTCTGTGACCCTTTTTCTGGGATGCCCTTCTGCAAATCTTTCTCTGAAACAACTTTTTGTGATTCGCTTTCTGGGATAACCTTTTGTGACTCTTTTTTTGCAAGATCTTTGCTTGGTTTTTGATTTGGAGGATTTTTTATAGACTCTTCATTCGAAAGATCTTTTGCCGGCTGATCTTTCCCCGACTCTTCGCTTGCGAGATCTTTTGATGATTCTTTGTTAAAGTGATCTTGTGCTGCGTCGTCTTTTGATACAGATTTTGTTGACTCGTTTGAGATATCTTGCAATGATTCTTTTTTTGATGGATCTTTTGTTGCATCATCTTTGAGAGATTTTGCTGACTTTTCATTTGAGATATCTTCCAATGATTCCTTTTTTGAAAGAGCTTTAGTTTTGTCATCTTTTGATTTTGCTGACTCCTTGCCTGGGGGATCTTTCAACGATTCTTCTTTTGACTCTTTACTTTCCTTCAATAATGATTCTTTTGATTCTTTGCTTGGGGCATCTTTCAACGATTCTCCCTTTGATTCTTTGCTTGGGGTATCTTTCAATGATTCTTGTTTTGATTCTTTGCTTGGGGTATCTTTCAATATTTCTTCTTTTGATTCTTTACTTGGGTTATCTTTCAATGATTCTTCTTTTGACTCTTTGCTTTCCTTCAATAATGATTCATTTGATTCTTTGCTTGGGGTATCTTTCATTGAGTCTTCTTTTGACTCTTTGCTTGGGGCATCCTTCAATGATTCTCCTTTTGATTCTTTGCGTGGGGCATCTTTTGATGATGATTCTTTTGACTCTTTGCTTTGGGTATCTCTCAATGATTCTCCTATTGATTCTTTACTTGGGGTATCTTTTAATGATTCTTTTTTCGACTCTTTGCTTTCCTTAAATAATTCTCCTTTTGATTCTTTGCTTGGGGCACCTTTTGATGATGATTCTTTTGACTCTTTGCTCGGCGCATCTTTCAATGATTCTTCTTTTGATTCTTTGCTTGGGGCATCTTTTAATAATGATTCTCCTTTTGATTCTTTGCTTCCTTTCAATGACTCTCCCTTTGATTCTTTGCTTTGTGCATCTTTCAATGAATCTTCTTTTGATTCTTTGTTTGGAATATCTTTAATTGATTTCTCTTTAGGCAGTTCATTTGCTGTGTCGTCACATGGTGTTGTCTTAATATCTTCAATAGTTTCCATATTCTCAGTTACTACTTCAGAATCAGGTGTCTTTTCTGATAGTTCACTTGGTTTTTCTTCCCCAGGAGTTGTTTTGTGCTGTTTAGTTGAAGCTTCATTTTTCTCCTTAGGTTTCTCTACTTCCATCTTCTCTTCAGAAGGAAATCTGGTTTCATTCGGGTCCATCTTTCTATCCACCTGGGCGTCTTTTGTTTTTTCATTGGATTCAAAATGAGAGAGACTTTCTGAATCTGTTGCTTCTTTCTGAAGGTGAGGAACATGGCCATTGATCTTTTCAGCACTCGACATGCTATCATCGAAACACGTCCTTGACTCTTTTACTGGAGCATTTCGAAGTCCTGCGCTGTTGCTGTCAAAGTCTTCACTTAGCTTCATCTCTCGCTTCTTCAGGGGGATTTTAGCTTGATGGTCATTTTTCAGTGCTCTTTGGGTCTCTTCTAGTGTTTTTCTCTTCACCTCCTCTGTCTGTTCTGCTTTCTTTGAAGGTGCGGAAAAGACTTTCTCATCATCCTGTGGTTCTTCTTTGATTGATCCAGCAATAACGTCAGATCCGTTTGCCGTCTCTGAATGTTTCTGCAGCTCCTCTTTTACCTTTAAACCCTTTTCCGACAAAGCATCTGTGGCATCTGCACCTTCTTCCTTTTTATTTTCTTTCTCTAATATGTTTTCCTTATTTTCAGATTTGGACAAATCATCTTGTGACTTCTCCACTAAAGCCAAAGCCACAAAGATAAGAAAGATGATGCATTAAACACTTAAACTTGGCTTTACTCAGTAACTGTCTACTTTTTAAATTGAACATACCTTCAGCTCCCTCTTTCTTTTTGTTCTCCTCATCATCGGGATTTGGACTGTTATTAGACGAGCCCTCCTCCTGTTCCTTCTTCACCAGGAGTGCTGGATCAATCTGAGTCTTCAACAACCCAAGAATCTGAGCCAGGTCATCTCTATTTCTGCAATGGTAAATTATAGATTTTGTCCACTATGAATAGATTCTTCCAATGTGAGCATAAAAAGAAACATCTTTTAGGAGTTTAAACTGTGTGAAATCAAAATGTGCAATGTTTATTTTCCTAGCGCACATTCTTAATCAATTAATCTGTGCAGGTTAATGCACTGGAATAAAAGTCTGACCATTTTTTCTGCGTTTGTAGTAGCAGTCCTTCTCTGTAGATGCCAGTTTGACGGTTTCAGTCACAATATTCTTAACCACGCCCCTCTAGCGTCAGTTTGCTACAAGGGAATGATGCGCAAAAAGAAAACCCCACCCACTACTTTATATTCGGTTTCAGTTATAAATGCATACTAAAATAAAATTGGAATTTATAAACAACAGTAAACAACTAATATTTTTCATACATTTTATAAAGTTTTTAAAAGCACATTATAGCAAAACAATTTGACTGTTTCATATACCCACAACGACAACAACCATTTAATGAAAACAAATATTTGCTAGATTGTGCTGTTCCTGTCAAACTATACTCGTTACGTTAAACATAAATAAACACAAGTTTCCTTTTAGAAAAACATCTCTTGTTTGTCGTTATGTTTGATGATTTGGTTCACCTGATTCATGTTTCGCACTTCCAAAATTTCATTAAGGAAGCATAGCACGCATCGATGAGTCCTGATTTTCATGTTGCATTGTAGTAATGCGCGGAAAGCAGTTATATCCATGGGTGCTGTGGATAATCCGCGAGTCGGCTAATAAAAAATACATCATGATTAATTGTGGGTGGGTCGCGAGTGGATGAGTTTAAATATTAATGATTTTTGCTTTGTATTTTTAACATTCTGTAAAATACTCATTTGTTTTTAATACATTTTTAATCAGGTAAAAGGTCCCTCATTTTCAGGCTAATTTAACATAACAAAACAAAAGAAAGGAAAGGAAAGGAAAGGAAAGAAAAGTGGAGCGTCTTAGCAGAGTGGTTAACAAGGATGAATCAAGTACTGGGTATGTATGCAATGGATGTGAATCGCTTTATGTAAATGAAAGTCACAAGACCGGGACCTTAAATATGAAACATCATGTGTGTGCATGGTCAGGTCAAAGTCAGACAAGCACTTGAAGTTCTTAGATTCGTCAGCACAGCAAAAAATGCCACAGGAAGTTAAGTCTCGTGGAAGCGCGTGTGGACTGGTACTGCCTTAATATACGCCTCTTCCATGTTGTCTCTGGCAAGGGATGCACAGATTAACTGAATCTGCTGTTAATAAAGAATGATCCATGCTGACCTATAATCATGCTTAAAACAAAGTATTAGAATTTATACGTATATATATATATCAGATAAAATTATGTATGTGGGCGGGTGGCAGTTGGATGATTGGTTTGAAGCTGCGGATTCGGGTGACATTTCAGCTGATCTGGGCTTCCCTAGCGCATTAGAAGAATTTTGCAATTGAGGCATCCCTTAAAGTGACACCTTGATCAGTGCCTTGACTACTGCACAAGGGTGCTGATTGAGACGCACCTTCACTAACTTTCATCCAAGGACAAGCTCTAGACAATATACCCTCTTCTAGAAAGGGGGCGGGAGTAGAAGCTCATTTGCATTTAGAGAGACACATGAAAACAACATCCTTTTTCTTCCACCCAAAATAAAGATTTAATGCAGAACATTTGTTATTCAATAGTGCTTTCACGATACTGGAATTCGGTACAAATCGATAATGAAACTTTAAAAACAGCCATTTCCTGCTAACATTTGAGTACATTCTTAAACCATGTTGGTGTGCCATTGTGTTCACGTGCTCAACAGAAATGACTGTGATTGGCCGTGAAGGTCATTAGTTTACTGAACTCACAGCTGTTTACTGACTGTTAATATAGATACAGGGACACTGGAGCATTTTAAAGCCACGAAGATCAGCTGGGTTGTCTATAAGCTGACAAACGGGTGATTCGCTAATGAATGACAGCTTTGAAATGATCCAGTGTCCCTGAATCTGTGGTTACACTCAGTAAACAGTGGTGAATTCAGTGAACTGATGACCTTTGCAGCCAATCACAGACATTTCTGTTGAGCACGTGAACACAATGGCAAATCAACGCTGCTTAAGAACGTTATCAACAGCACTCAAACGTTAACGGGAAACGGACGTTCTTAAAACTTCAGTATTGATTGGTACCGTATTCCAGTATCGTGACAACCCTATTGTATTGACCTCATTCTTCAATGCGGAAGTGTGCTCATTGTTGCGATTGTTTTAGAACTTGAGATTCAGTTGCCGCTGCGTGAAATGACTAGGAATAGTAAATGCCAGAAACTACTTTCTCTACAAACAAGTGTGTCCATGAGAATACAGACAAGGCAAAATAATATATTAAGAAAATATCCGTTTGCAAAATCAAGCAGCAGAACCAGCTGTTTTTAATGTCTAAAAATGAATGAACGTATGAGACCGGAGGCTTCAATACAAAAAGATTCAAATGGTTGCTCCCGCTCGCACACAAAGAATAAGGTCGATAACAAGTAAATTTACAGCCTCATTCTGAGAAATTTGTAATAAATCATACTTCAAAAAGGCATAATAAGAGGACAAAAATTAAATGCAGAATGCCTACCTTACTATACATTTCCAGGACGACCCATCCAAATCATCCTGCTCTTCCACATAGATCCTTACATTATGGTCTTGGTCCAGCTGGAACCAGTACATGAGGCCGTCTTTGTCTCGGCCAATAGGCTGAAGTCGCATTTTATCCGGGTCTTCTTCATTGATAGCATTTTTAAACTTGACATTGTCATCAAACTGGCATTCACACAAATACTGGTAGAGAAACACAAGATAAATTGGGTTAATAAAAAAATCCAAAACAATTTTTATAGTTGGATTTTGATTTCCAGTGTTTCTCAATCCAGTGGTTTCCTCATCTTACCTTCAATATTCCTGTCTTACACTCCACTGTCAACTCTTGATAACCTTTCTTTTCCAACTCCCATGCCCATGTGGTGTTAAACTCCTGACAAATCTACAATAAAAGCATAGGAAATTACATTATGCATATGTTCATTTAGCACCAAAATAATTCATGATAAAAAGCTATATGGAACTGTGTGTGAAAAGCGACAAAATTAGTCCTCTAACGCCAAAGTTTAACATTAATATTGATCGACATACCTTAATGAGATATTTCTCCCATCTCTCTGCAGACACAGACTTGCCAATTTTCCTCAGTAACTTCACGTGAAGGTCCACAAGAAGTTTGGGTACTGGGAAAAAGTATTAATATAATAAAACATTAATATAATTTACACAGCCATGTATTGCCAATCCATTTTTAAGACAGTGGCTCTCAAACTACTGTCTATGAAGGCACAAAAAACTGCATATCTGAAAAAGAGCTAAATATATAATAAACAATGTGTATCGTTGATTGTCTGATGAATTAAAACAAGGAATTAACTGACTCTATTTAAGTTTATACAGTAACTGTCAATACTACATTACTGTTCTCATTAATTAGCAACCATGTCTTTTATTTTCATTAGTGAAATAAAAAATAATTAATAAAAGTGATGGTAGGAGTTGAAAAAACACAATTTTACAATCACACAACATTTGGATCATAAATTCCGGTGTTTATCCATTATTGCATGTACAAAGATTTATGCCTCTAATATAGTGCTGTGTTCATAAACGATATTATATCGAATCGCAATAAAATGTATGTCAATAACAATGATAAGCTTTGTCATTTTACTCTATATTAATCTAAGAGCCAATCACACAGCAGAAATGTGCAACAATTAGAATCCAAAAGTGTGTTGATATTAGAGGTGTGCAGAATTTTCAGCCAAACAAAATATGTTATGGCATTTTATGGACCCTCTAATTTATGTTACTTCAGTCACTGTTGGGGTACTCTTTTAAATCTGGAAGCATTAACAAGTTATAATAAAATATAAATTGTTATCGTTCAATGTGGAAAACAATTATTGACATTGCATTTTTGACACATCACCCAGCTCTACTCTAAAGAAAACATTATAACACAACAGTACCTGGCAAATATCATAACAGATACAGTTATCGCTACATAACTGGAGTAATGTAAAGGAATAGTTCACACAAAGGTGAATATTTTACTTTAAATACTACTTTTACCCCCATACAATGCAACTTATAGGCTATAGATGTCGTTGTATGGAAAATCTGTAATAAGTTACTACAGGCTCAGTCTAGAAATAACAACTGTGGCAATTTTGTGGCTACAATTGTACATATAATTTTAGCTACATTAAACTCTCCATTAAGATTACACATGGACTGCAAAGACGACAAAGGAAAAAAAATAAAATGGTTTATTGCTGACTTCACTATAGTTTGACAATCAAAATAATACAATATTTTCATTTCTCCGTCCCAGCAGCGGGAGCAGGAAGTTTACACATTCTGCGCATGCGCGGTGCTCATCGCACTAATGCATGCCAAATTATTATTTAACTATGAATAAACACGAATATTTCACTTCTCCAAGCATACGTGCCACTAAATCTAAACACAAACAGTTTTTATAAACCAAAACATCGCATGGAAATCCAAATAAACTCTCCATGTATTTCTATACGCTGTGATGAGCAAATAAAGCAGGATAACGACTTCTGTCCCGCAAAACGGCTAGATTAACGGCAGAAACGGCGCATTAGAGAGGCAAACTGCGATAAAAGCAACGACACCCGCCACTAGAGAACCGAGCGGGCCGTTTAATCGTTTGTAAAGCAGCCGAAGAGCAACAATGGAGGAGCGGCTCACCCGCGCTGCTGTCCTGCAGGCTGCGCTCCAGCTCCGGGAACGACACCTCCGGCAGGTCCAGCAGAGCTCCGTACCGCTCCAGAAACGAGCAGATCACGGCAAAGCTCGGGCACAATCCCGGGGAAGAACCGTCCGCTTCCTCCGAGGCAGACATTATTCCGAACCGAGCCGCTGGAGGACCACAACCTTCCCACAATGCACCGCGACTATGGCAGACACATGGCCCACAAGCCCTTGCGCTGGGGATTGAACTGATGTAAACAAACCAGCGGCAGCAGCAGAGAGGCAGAAAGCGGGAGAAATAGAGAGGGAAAGAGACAAAGACGCGTAAACCCTATTAGAAATTAGATTTAAAGAAATATCCTAAAGGCTTCCCGGCAGATTTTGTCCGGCAAAACATTATTTACAAACATTTAAAAGTGGAATTGATGTAAATTGTATTTTTTTGTACTGAATATGAGGATATGGCGGCGACACGGTGGCTCAGTGGTTAGCACTGTCGCCTCACAGCAAAAAAGGTCGCTGGTTCGAGTCCCGGTTGGGTCAGTTGGCATTTCTTTGATGGCGTTGTGTATGGATGTTTCCCAGTGCTGGGTTGCAGCTGTAAGACCATCCGCCATGTAAAACTTGCTGGATAAGTTGGCAGTTCATTACGCTGTGGCGACTGATGAAAAAATGGCCTAAGCCGATGTAAAAGGAATGAGGGGACGGCTTTACAGTTATTTGGGCATTGTACATCCTCAGGCACAAACATTTATTAATAGCATGTATTCATTGATCAAAACCTCTTTTATTGTTATGGGAAAGTGGTCTATATTGTTAACTAAATTTTACATAAATATACAACCTAATAAATATGATAATATATAACCTAATTTTTTCATAAATATAAATTTACTAATACTAAACCTCATTTTAAAGTATTGGTGACTGAAATATCCTTGTGTATTACCATTGTTAGATACTCTCTAGACAAGAAAGCATGTGAAAAAAATGTGTGCACTTAATAGTGTTTTTTTTAGTTTTTATTACATATGTACATTTTGTATATTTGTATTTTATTTATACGTACCCCCTAGCATGTACAGTAGTCAACGTTTAAAGTGGATCATTCATCACCTTTGATCAAATTTGTCCCAAAACTATTGAACAACACCCATTCTTGTCTTAGGACAATTTTGAAAAACATTGTTAATCCACTTCAAATGTTGACTACTGGATATGTTTATTCTCAAATGTAATATGCTGTTTCTTTAAATAAAATGAATAAAATATTTGTAATTGCAACAGATGGCTTAATGATCTTTTTATTTGAGACAGACAGATTTTGGAATAAAATGTCTAGTACAAAGGGGTGTAAAACAAAACCAGACTGCAAAAAAGAAGTTAATAAATACTAATAGAGCACTGCTAAAAAAAAAAAAAACAGTAAACACTCACAAAGAAAGTGAACGTCTGTATAATATGCATTCATAATTAACATTTAACAGTTAACAAGATTACCAACAGAGGGCTCTATCAGTTAACTATTTATTATGATCCTTTTCCCAATCAAGTTCAAACATTGTCTTTGTAAAGGTGATTCTCGATAGTACTTTATCCCAAATATATATATATATATATATATATATATATATATATATATATATATATATATATATATATATATATATATATATATATATATATTTAGACTATTTCTTTGAAAAGAAGTTTTTAGAACAAAAAATAAAGTAAAAGAGAGTGTGAAAGGAAAAAACAAACAGCAAAACATACTAGAGCACTGATTAGAAGAGAAATAAAACTGTACACTAACAAAGTGAACTTCTATATACAGTAATATGCGTTGATGATTAGTTTTAAATTAATACGATTACCAACAGGGGGCGCTGTCAGTTAACTATTAATGATAGTCTTTAACACCACTAACATTTTCATTTATTCATTCATTTTCCTAAGTTAAACTTTCAGACTCAGGCCACCATAAAGTTTGTCTAAGAACTTAACTTTTCTAGTTCATTCATTTATTTTTCTTTGTCTTAGTCCCTTATTTGTCAGGGGTCACCACAGCAGAATAAACTACCAACTATTCAGGCACGTTTTTTTGCAGTGGATGCCCTTCCAACTGTAAACCAATACTGGAAAACACCCACCAACTCTTGCATTCACACACACATTCATATACTATGGCCAATTTAGTTTATTCAATTCACCTAAAGCACATGTTTGTGGACTATGGGGGAAACCAGAGCTCCTGGAGAAAACCCACGCCAACACAGGGAGAAAATTCAGCATGGTTATATTTTAATATTTTACTTTTTAATAATATTTTAATATAATATTGGGGATAATATTTATTATTTATTTAATATATATATATATATATATATATATATATATATATATATATATATATATATATATATATATATATATATATATATATATATAAAATATAAATATAATAATATCAATATAATAATATAAGTTAATCTTCATATAACTACAACAAATTAGTTGAAACCTGATTACCTTAAAATAAGTTAAATTAACATAAAAAACATTGGTTGTGATGACATTTTGTGACACTTTTTACAGTGTATATTTCTATCTGTGAAATGTTTTAAAACTTTGTTACCATAATAAAATGGTTTTGTTTATGGATTGTAACACACATGCTAAATGTACCAAACGGTAAACTTTTTTTTCGTTTTTTCTATTTTTTTTATATGATTCTCTGACTTCAGTATAGATCAGCTGAAAAGTGTGATATAATAAGGCATATATAATTAAAATGTTAAAGTAATCTATATTTAATTAGTATTTAATTATTTTTTAGACAGATTCATGTAAATATTTCTAATCTTTGAAATTGTAATAAATAAATAAACAAACAAATAATTTCCCAGTGATGAGTTGCAGCTGGAAGGGCATCCGCTGTGTAATACATATGTCGGATATGTTGGCGGTTCATCCCGCTGTGGCGTCCCCTGAATAATGAAGGAACTAAGCCAAAAAGAAAATGAATGAATACAAAAATAAATACTGACACACATTCATATAGAAGAAGACTGAATTTGCATGTTTCTAAAATCAATTAACTGGACATTAAAAAAAAGAGGGTGGTACAGTGCCTTAGTGGTTAGAACTGTCACATCACAGCAGGAAGGTCGCTGGTTCGAGTCCCGGCTGGACCAGTTGAAGAGTTTGCATGTTCTCCTCGTGTTGGCGTGGGTTTCCTCCAGGTGCTCCATAGTCAAAGACATGCAATATAGGTGATTTAAATTGGCCATGAGTGTGAAGGAGAGTGTTTCCCAGTACTGGGTTGCGGCTGAAAGGGCATGTAAAACATGCTGGATAAGAGGGTGGTTCGTTCCGCTGTGGCAACCCTTGTTAAATAAAGGAAATGAGCAGAAGGAAAATGACTGAATGAATGAAAAAAATAATAAACATGATGTTTGTAACAATATCATATAACCACAAATTAACCACAGCATTGCAACACTAACCATATAACCATAACTCTATAAACACTTATAAACTAATAAAACCCATGGTTCACTTTTTGTAAGTGAGCCTGAGCCAGCAAAACGTTTGTGTGACTTGTCATTTCAAAATCATTTACTCATGGCTCAGTCTTTCAGTAACTGCTGTGTACAGTGCAGTACATGCAGTTCAGGATTATCAGATTTCCTCACTGTACGTTTCATTAACTCGCCACAACATTTGTTATTAATCATAAAACACACTAAACCATAACGAAAGCTTTTCCGTCATTAATATACTTCACAAAATTAGTTAAGGATTAGCACAAATGACAAACTCATCTTAAAGGATCTAGCTGTAAAAATGCTTATAGCCAATTTTCAGTGTTGGACAACTTGTAACTAAACTTAAGAAGACCTTTCCTGACATGCATGTTTATTAACCGCTTCTTTTAGTAAGAACAAGGACAGGACGTTTTTTTACAGAGAATTATATAAGGAAGGACATTTCCTCCTGACAGGCACTCTTTCTTTCAATGACGCACAAGAAACGAATGCTTTTAATGATCAAGAAGCAGCAAACATGGTGTTAGATAACCAGCGCTATGAGCATTCACTGTAAAAAAAAAATGCAGGGTTCCACAAAATTAATTAATGTGGACACAAATAGATTAAATCACATTTAAGTGATTGAACATAAAACAATAAGGTTGTCCCCCAAAATGTCTCAAGAATAATGTTGTTTCCACTCATTTTAAATAGTAGTTTGAACAAGCATTAAAACAAATGTTTGGAGTGTATATTACTGAAACATTAAGTGTCAGTTTGGATGGGGAAATGGATCAAGATACTCATGGCTTTAAAGAACAATAACCAAATTTAACACTTTGTTCAATTCATACCATCTAGTACTACACTGTAAAAAAGAAATCCATAAAATTTACGGTAAAAAACCGGCAGCTGTGGTTGCCAGTACTTTACCATTAAAAACACGGTACAAACCGTAAAAGTAATTTTTTTTACGGTAAATTATCATATTTTATTAATTTATCGAGGTAATATGTCTGTATTTTGAATGATCATTATCTACACATCTTTTGTTACACAGTTAGACACGTTAGCACACCCACATGCAGGTGGTGATGAGGAAGTTTCATAATGAGCCAATGCTCATCACAATCAACTTTTCCCACAAGCAGAAAAGTGTATCAGCATATAGAAGGTGCTCAGTGTCATTCACACAGCTACTAAACACCAGTATGGTAACACGCATAAAATTAAAGTCATGAAATAAACATTGTTTATCAACATTAGATGTAACATAAATCTCTAATGTACATAACTGATGGGGAAACAACTAAAAAGATCCATATTAATGTCAACCAAATGCATAAAAAGTGATGTTCCATACAGGGAATTCTGGGAAAGTCAATTTACGGTTATTCGCCGTATATATTAAGGAAACAAACTGTTGTTACGGATTTGTACTGTAGCATTTTTACAGTTTTTCACCGGTGAAATCACGGCCATTTTTTACAGTGTATATTTGTATTTTCACTAACATCACATCTCACTGACAGTAACACAATCCTTTCTAAAAAGTTGTATGAGTTCATAAAAAACTTCAACCTACCGTCGGAAAGCTCTGAGTCTTCTGAGTACATGTTTTACCATCGTTTTTAGTGTTTTGTTATGTAGGAAGAGCAAGGGATCAAAATCTATTTACTGTCACATGGTTACATTTTAAAATCCTATTAGTCTGCTTGTTCAAATTACTTTTTTATGATGAGCTGAATTGACACAATTCTTTAGGGTTTTTGTAGAAAAGCTTGTGGACAAACAATTAAGTTAATTTAATCGATTTGGGTTGAGACAACATGAAGGAATTATGTGGAACCCTGCATTTTTTAACAGTGTTTGATAGCCTAAACATTTTGATAAATATGTAGCTACAGTTGTTTATTAATTTGCTACAATCAGAGTTGTAAAGCATTGCTTTGCTACAGCAATCCACATGTAAAACAAGTTTCAGATGTTTTTAGAGGCTAAATTCAAGTGAAATACCACCATACTACTTTAAAAAACGGACGTATATTTTACAAATATTGTCAAAAGTATGAAAAAATATGGTTCATATTCTTTAAAAACAAACCGAAATAGGGAGCGCTCTTGCATGTTTACCAATGGAAACTGAATGTCAAGCGGCGGTCATGTTTGGTTCTGCCAAACAAAATATTACTTAAAGCTCATTTTTGGAGATATCAACTTCAAATTTGGAATATAATTTGTTTAGAGATTGGGTTAAAACTGTTTTTTAAATACATCTTTTATGTAATAAACTAAAATATACATTTACTCATTTATTATTTTGGGCAGCACGGTAGCTCAGCACAGTCGCCTCACAGCAAGAAGGTTGCTGGTTCGAGTCCTGGCTGGGCCAGTTGGCATTTCTGTGTGGAGTTTGCATGTTCTCCCATGTTCGCATGGGTTTCCTCCAGGTGCTCCAGTATCCCCCACAGTCCAAAACATGCTCTATAGGTGAATTGAATAAACTAAATTGACCCCTGATAAATAAGGGACTAAGCTAAATGAAAATTAATGAATGAGTTGTAAAGCATTACTTGGCTACAGCAATCCACATGTACAACATGTTTCAGATGTTTTTTAGAGGCTAAATTCAACTCAAATCTAACTAAACTGCTCATACTACTTTAGAATTTGATGTCTACGTTACAATAGTATGAAAAAATAAGTTTCATATTCTTCAGAACATACACAGAAATAGGGAGCGCCCTTGCATGTTCACCAATGGAAACTGAATGTCAACCGGTGGTCATGTTTGGTACTGCGATATCAACTGTAAATGTGGAATATAATTTGTTTAGATATTTAGTTTAGATTTTATGTCAAATGCGAGCTAAAACAGGTTTCGTGAAATACATATTTCATATAATATTCTAAAATATACATTTATTGTTTTGTTATTTTCATAAATTTAAAGGCATATAACTTTTAATATGTTTTTTAAATTTAGCTAAAACCTGACAAGTCTGATCCTTAAAATGACAGTTTAAATTTTATGTCAACTTCATGTCTATGTTCAAAAAATAATACTTAAGGGGTTAAACGACATCTTTTAAAAAGATTTAAATGCTTTTATTCCAGCCAAACTAAAGAAATAAGACTTTCTCCAGAACATAAAACATTATAGGAAAAATGTCCTTGCTCTGTTTAAAAGCACTTTAGATATATTTAGAAAATAATAGCAAATTTTACAGGAGGGCTAATGTTTATGCTCTCATAAAGGAGCTGTAATGTACTGTAGATGTTCAGATTGTAACATTCCAAGAAAAAGCCTCCAGCTATACATTCTGTTCTTCTGAGGTTTTTTTCTTTCTGTGAAGTTTGCATAATGTAGAGGGCAGAGAGTGTTTTAAACAGCTCATTGGCTGAAGTCAAAACCACTCCAGATGCTGCCTGCCATTAAGCAAGTGTTATATAATAACTTTATGAGCTTGAAATGTAGTTCTGTAAGCCATTTAAATCATAAAAGTGGGTTTACACGCAGTCTTTATTTAACACAAACTGCGAACTGACAAAAATACAATTTTACACATCCAACTAATGGTTAATTAGGTAAAAAAAAACAAATGATAAAGTTTGCTGAGTCACGGCACACAAGCTGAAGTTTTATTATAAGACATTTTGCTTGTTCTGCTCTATGTCTATTAAAACATACTGTCTTCATCTACGCCTACAATCTTTATGTGTGAGAAAATCATGGTGTTGTAATTTATTAGCAAAAAAAGACTGACATCTCCCTATTTTTTTATTCATTTTCTTTTCGGCTTAGTCCCTTTATTAATCAGAGGTCGCCACAGTGGATTGAACCACCAACTTATCCAGCATATGTTTTACACAGTGAATCCTCCTGTGTTTGGACCAACACAATCTCATGGTAATTCGTAACATTTTGATTAAGTAGCTAATTCTTATGAATTCGTATGGTCTAATTCGTACAATTTAGTACAGTTTGCTCATCACCCAATGGTGGGGTTGGGTGCCACGCCTCCTTTTTAAAATCGTACATTTTTAGTACAACTGAACTCACACGAATTCGTACGAATTAGTTAGAATTAACTGACAAAACATAAAATACTTACGTTTTCTTTGTGAGATCAGGCTGGTTTGGACTGAAGAGGAAACCGAAGCACCTGGAGGAAACCCACACCAACATAGGGAGAACATGCAAACTCCACACAGAAATGCCAAATGACACAACTGAGGCTCGAAGCAGCGACCTTCTTGCTGTGAGGCAACAATGCTGACCACTGAGCCATCGTTCCAGCCTCACACATGTATATATTTGAACATATGTACATATTTGAAATTAGAATGGTTGAAAAAAATATAAAAAAGCCATTTTCTTTGCAATTTTTTTAAATAGATGCTGAATTTATGAGCTATATTTAATATCTGTAAAATAAAAACATGAACTTGTCATTTACATGTATCAGATTTGTAAATGGGAATCAATTTCTGACAATCAAACATGGGGTGAATCTACTTAACTTACGTTTTAAAAACCATATTTAGTCTGTGTCAGTAGAACTGTCATCTAAAAATGAACTTTACTGAGGGTCATGCTGTCTCAACATTTATGACATTTCCATGCAGTCAGTTGGCTGACACAGCAAAAGCTGCACAGAACGATGAGGCATGATGGGAAAAGCCATATTAAGAAGGACAGGAGGAATCGAGAACGGTACTTCTGAAGTCAGCAGTGTGTTAATGTGCAGCACCTGCTTACTGACCTCAATTCCCTAAAACACCTTTTGGGACTTTGAGAAACGCAAGAACATTTCTAGTGCTTTACAGATCCACCTGTTATAAAAAGAGTATTAAATCGTAGTTTTCTATTATTGTCCAGTGATTGGCTGCTTAACCTCCATTCTAAAACTTACCTCCATTCTAAAACAAAAACAAACCAAAAAATGCAAGCATTTCCAACCAGGGTTGGCAAGTCTAATTTTATTAACTTGCCTTATTATTATTGTCCAAAATAACTATATATATATTTTTCTTAAAGTTACATAGTTAACCTCCTAAAAATATATTCTAAAAATAAAGTAGTTCCAACCGGGGTTGCCAAGTCCACGTAAATTGGGCTAGTTTTAACCACTTGCTTGGCTTGTTTTTTTAGTGTGCAGGTTAAAGTTCTGACATATTGCATTAATTGGTAACACTTTACTTGAAGAGGGTGTAAGACTGTTGTGAAACCTTTATAATCACGACAATACACATGAATGAGATTTTATGCATGCTTATGATAACTGTCATTTGTTATTCGCTCAGTTACGTCGTGTACAAATTGATTTTGCATTGCAAAAAGTGCAAAAATATATTTGTGGCTATTATAATGGCATCATGACAATTATGTTTATGACAGGTTTATGACGATGAAGATTTATGAAGTTATGTTGTCTTGATATAGTCAAGTTGGCATGACAAAGACAGGTTATGATGTATTTGTTTTGAGATAGGCTCATTCTGAAAACATAGCCCTTTATACATTTCTGGAAATCGTGAATTATGTAGCCAGAAGTACGTATGGCTGCATTTAATTTTTAAACTGAACGCCAGGGGGCAGTATGACACCGTTGCTTTTACCAGCTGACCACTTACCTTCATATGGACGGCTTTCCTGCTTTTATCAGATTGTCTTGTTAGCTCGCCATAAATATCGGCGGACTTGAATTGCAGAGAGGAGTTGACCGTGATGATGGGGTTTGAGTCCAGTGAAGAACAATTCCAGGACAAAAACAACAAGCCAAAAAAATAAATAAACAAGTAAATAGCAGGGTGAGAATGTGGTAAAATCTGAAAACGTGGTAAAAATCAGGAGAGGGTTTTACTTTTTCTGAATTGCTTGGTTGGGTTTAGGGAAGTGGGTGGGTGGGTCAATCAATACAATTGGCTGGGTTTTGGAAAGGAGGATGGTGGGTCAGTCAATCTGCCAGTCAGTCATTCAGTAAGTAAAACAGTCAGTCGACCGCAGCCTCTGGTGGATTTACGCAAGAAGAGCAGGTGCGAATGGCACTCGAGAGAGAAATTGCATCTACATCTACAAACATCTACAACAGGAATGGGCCACTTCATCCCTAAAAAGGCCACCGTCCAGAATTTTGTTCCAACACTAATAAAACACCAGAACAAGCACAATCTTCAAGATCAAGATCCACAGGCAGGATTGTTTGATTAGGGTTGGAGCCACAGTCATATCACCCTGCAGCCCAAGACCGGTTACTCACTGAAATCAGGGCCTGGTCAGTACCTGAATGGGACACCACATGGGAAAACTAGTTTGCTGTTGGAAGTGTTGTTAGTGAGGCCAACAGGGGGCGCTCAACCTACGGTCTGTGTGAGTCCTAATGCCCCAGTATAGTGATGGTGACTCTATGCTGTCAGAGAGCACCATCTTTAAGGTCCAGACTCTACAAATCCTGTGCCATTTCTCATAAGGGGTAGTGGTGTGACCCTGATGTCTGACACCCCCCCTCCCCCCATTACTTTGCAGTACTTTTAAGCACAAGTTATAATAAAACAAATATATTCAGCATGATGTGGGCTAGAGTGAATCCAGATGGGCCACCTGTTGAGTGCCCTGCTATAGTACTAAAGTTGCCCATTCCTGATCTAGCTTGATCCCACTTGACTTAACATTTTATCTTTTATTCAAGCAATTTAGGTATGTTTTAAATTTCTAAACTCTTTTTGTGGGTCATTGCATGATGACCACATATGGAGTTTTTGTTCTTTCCATCACCTAAGTGTAACCCACTGATCTTTACTTCAGTACAGGGAGGTTTATTTATAGATGTTCCCATGCTTTCAGAGGAAATATTTATTCCTTCGCAAGGCAGCAGCTGTCTATGGTAGACATGAATTCATGTCTGCGTCTGCGTCAGGGGTGGACGTATCTGATTTCAGTAGTGGGTGGTGTGTGTGTTTGGCAGGACACAGGGGGTTGTTTACCTCTATGAAGATCACAGGGTGCGTTGAAGAAACTGGTTTTAGCTGGATGTGGAAGGCAGAGGTAGAGGCATGGCATCACATTTATGGGACAGCATATAAGGATTTTCTGAAAAGATATAGGTCAAGATCTACATTTAAAATTCTGCAATATAATCTTAGAGATTAAGATTTCAAAATCAAATGTAAAAAACTAAATGTAAAATTCTGCAATTTAAACAGAATTCAAGATTTAAATGCAGAATTCAGAATCTACATGTAGAATTCTGCGATAAACCTAAGAATTCAAAATAAATCTGCAATATTTAATCAGAATTCAGTGTAGAAAATGTAGAATTCTAATTCAAGATATAAGTGCAGAATTCAGATTCTAAATATAGATCTCTAGAGATATAAATAGAATTCAAGGCATAAATGCAGAATTCAGAATGTAGAATTCTGGGATTTGAACTTGGAATTCGAGATATAAATCAGAATTCAGATTCTAAATGTAGAACTCTGCTTTAAGAATTTAGGTTTTTACAATATGAATTAGTATTCAGAATGTAAATGTTGATTTCTGCAATATAAACTCAGAATTCAAGATATAAATCATAATTCAAGATGTAAATTAATACTGAGATATAAACGCAGAATTCACAATGCAATTCAAAGATAAACAATTTTGCAATAAAACCAAGAATTATAAATAAATCTGCATTATTTAATCGCAATTCAGTGAAGAAAATGTAAAATTCTTATTTAAGATATGAGCGCAGATTTCAGAATCTAAATGTAGAATTCTGAGATTTAAACACAGTATTCAAGATATAAACGCAAAATTCTGAATCTAAATGTAGAATTCTGAGACACAATTCAAGATATGAATCAGAATTCAGGTTCTAAATGTAGAGTTCTGAGATAAACTCAATATATTCAGAATTTAAATGTACAATTATGATAAACAGAACTCAAAGTAGAAGTCAGATTGTAAATGTAGAATTCTGAAATACAATGTAAACACAGAATTCAAGATTTAAATACAATTTTCATCTTTTGAATTCTGCGATATAAACTCAAGATATAAAACAAAATTCAGAACCGAAGTATACAATTCTGATATAAACAGAATTCAAAAAATAAACACAAGAATTCAGAATTCGGAATTAAAGATATAAACTGAGAATTCAGATTATAAATGTAGAACTCTGCAATATAAACCAATTCAATTCAAGATATGAAATCAGAATTTAAATGTACAATTCAAGATTTAAATATAAGATATAAAAGCACAATTACAGAAATTCAGCGTGCAAAAAACTGCAGAAAAGAACATGATGCAGATCACATGCTGCTGTTGGCCAAACAGTGATGTAAGGTCATTCTAGGAGATGATTGGTCACTCCATCATGCTAAACAGATGCTGGTTTGAATGTCAGCAGCAAACAACAGCAGGTTTGTTTATTTGAATTGTGCAATAGTTGTTGTCAAAAATGTCATAAGGCTTTCATAAGCTGAACGTCCTGCACTCATTTACTCATACGAACAGGGCTGTGATGGATATTTCGCTTTTTTAATTGATTATTTTACACTGTCTGCTGCAGCTTTAAGACTGAAGGCCAAGTCGGCAAATGTTTGCTCACCATTTATTGAAATATGATAATGCCAGTCACATAACCAGTTGGACGTTTGTTCAAAGACTAAATGGCAGCCAATTGATAATGAATGACTATTTTAAGTTTAGTTTCCGATTTCTTTTAGTGCAGTCTTTCTAAACTTCTGTTCCTTTCAGATCAAAGCACATACAGTTGAAGTCAGAATTATTAGCCCCCCTTTGAATATTTTTTCTTTTTTAAATATTTCCCAAATGATGTTCAACAGAGCAAGGAAATTTTCGCATTGTGTCTGATAATATTTTTTTCTTCTAGAGAAAGTCTTATTTGTTTTATTTAGGCTAGAATAAAAGCAGTTTTTTTTTTTTTAACTATTTTAAGGACAAAAATATTAGGCCCTTTAAGGGATTTTTTTTTCCAATAATCTACAGAACAAAACATTGTTATACAATAACTTGCCTTATTACTCTAACCTGCCTAGTTAACCTAATTAACCTAGTTAAGCCTTTAAATGTCACTTTAAGCTGTATAGAAGTGTCTTAAAAAATATCTAGTCAAATATTATTTACTGTCATCATGGCAAAGATAAAATAAATCAGTTATTAGAAATGAGTTATTAAAACTATTATGCTTAGAAATGTGCTGAAAAAAATCTTCTCTCCGTTGAACAGAATTTGGGGAAAAAATAAACAGGGGGACTAATAATTCTGACTTCAACTGTACATGTGTATAAGAATTAAAATCTAAATATATTTATAATTTTTTTGTTAAAATAAATAAACAAGCATGTATGTATTTTTGAGTCAAGAAACATGAAAACATTTTATTTGAATGATATGTCTAATAGGGCGACACAGTGGCTGAATGGTTAGCACTGTCACTCCACAGCAAAAAAGTCGCTGATTTGAGTCCCGGCTGGGTCAGTTGGCAGTTCTGTGTGAAGTTTGCGTTTTCTCCCCATGTTGGTGTGGGTTTCCTCTGGGTGTTCCGGTTTGCCCCAGTCCAAACACATGCGCTACTGGTGAATTAAACAGACTAAATTGGCCGTAGTGTGAATGAGTGTGTATGGATGTTTTGCAGTACTGGGTTGCAGCTGGAAGAGCATCTGCTGTGTAAAACAGATGCTGGATAAGTTGGCGGTTCGTTCTGCTTTGGTGACCTCTGATGAATAAAGGGACTAAGCCGAAAAGAAAATGAATGAATGAATGAATATGCCTAATAGAAATAACAAGTTTAATATCTTATAAAATTTTAATTATATTTAATACATTTTAAATGTGTAATGGCCTTAAAACACATCTTATTTTCTGATGCAAATTATACAATTATAGTTTTTTTCTTGTTATTTCTTTGCATGAAATATGACAATTAAATATTTATTTTTAAGTGCAAAATATAAGGAAAATGTTTCCAAATTTTATTTCCAAAATGTTCATTGTAGGAAACACACACACACACACACACACACACACACACACACATACACATACACACACACACACACACACACACATACACACACACACACATAACAATGTCATTATATTTTATATATATATACCATTATTATAATGTTTTTTTTTTCATATCTACAATTTCTGGATTCTTATGTTTGGTTGTTTTGTGTACCCAATGTGGAAAACCCTACCATCTATATGTAAATTTGGAAACTGCAATAAAAAAGTTATATAGAAAAACTTAATGTTTTTTTATCATTTGTTTACAAATATGCACAAAATTACATATATATTTTGTAATGACCATAAAATATAATGTATTTTTTGTACAATAATTATGTAAAATAAATTCATATGGAACATGAATTTATGAGGACAAAAGCTCAGCATGAAATGACTCTCATCAAAAAGCTTGCACTAAAATCTGGTCCAGACCTGATCTGGATTCATCCAGACTGTGGCGGTTTGAGATTCTCACATGTTCCCTCTAATGATTGGCTGTGAAGAATGGCATTCCCCGAACAGCTTGTACAACTTCACGTTGGGGTGGAGGAGGATCCTGTTTTTCTCAGCAGTGCATCAGGTGTGTACTTATGTAAGATGTGGGTTTTTGTTTTTCCAGAAAAGATTAAATGTTTAGAAAAACCACTGTTGTGTGTTTTTGATCAATTGATTGAAACATATTGAAACACTGATCCCTTCTCCACAGAGAGCCGAAATTATTAAGTGACAAGCCTTTAGTTTGATAGGATGAGCATACAGAGCCCTGAGCCAATGAGCTCACACTCAGATTACAGTTTAAAATCCCCTGCTGGCTGCGTTTCAGACGCTTCGGGAAGCAGGGCAAAGGTGACTGTGGCACATGTGTATTTATGAAAACAATTAGAAACAAGAAAATTCATAAAAACAAAACAAAAAAAATTATTTGCTCATTTTCCACTTGTTTCAAATCGGTTTAAGTTTCTTGCTTCTGTTGAACAAAAAATATTTATATTTTGAAGAATAAAGGTATAATAAGCCATTGAATTCTTCAGTATTGTCTGTACTTACTATAGCTGTGGCTAATAGCTGCTTTTCAGAAAATTTGTTCTGTTGCTCAACAGAAGAAAGAAAGAAATTCATAAAAGTTTAGATCCCCTTGGGTGCGAGGACATTCTGAGAAAACTGTTCATTAAGTGAAAAAGCACAGGTATGCATTGAGCAGAAGTTTTTACTGACTTACAAGAGAGGAAAAATAACAGTTAGATAAGAGGACAACAATATTTGTTTTCAGCATAGCAAGGTTTATTTGAGAACTAGATTATGAATTGAGTTATTGATGCATATTGATGACTTTTTCCAATTCTGTTTCAAAGGTAAAAAAGTAGCTTACTCATGGAACGGTTTGAACAAAAACACAGCTTCCTTAAGAGTTTTGGGTCACACTTTATTTTGATGGTCTGTTTTGTTGAATTTAAGTCACATTGCATCTACACGCCGACTAATTCTCATTAGATTATAAGTAAACTGTTAGGTTGGGGTTAGGGTTAGTGTTAGTTGACATGTACTTGCAAAGTTTTTTATAGTCAGTTAAATGTCTGTTGAAGGAGCATATCAGCAGATATTAGGCAGACAATTAAGCAGACAGTCTACTAAAACTTAAATGGACCATCAAAATAAAGTGTTACCAAGTGTAGTCATTTTTGTTTTGTCTTCACTGCTATATTATTTAGTATTTTTTAATCTATTATTTGTTATGATCGCAAAAATGTAAAGATATGTAAACATTTATAAAATCGGTTTCTTGTTCTAAACGTGTCTGTAAATCTATCAATCTATCAATTCACCAGTCTATCTACCAACCTACCTACCTACCTACCTACCGATCCATCTATCCATCCATCCATTCATCTATCCATCCATCCATTCATCTATCCATCTATCTATCTATCTATCTATCTATCTATCTATCTATCTATCTATCTATCTATCTATCTATCTATCTATCTATCTATCTATCTATCTATCTATCTATCTATCTATCTATCTATCTATCTATCTATCTATCTATCTATCTATCTATCTATCTATCTTTTTTAAATGAACCCATGAGTATGTTTTATCCATATTACACCTACATTTCAGCTGAAATAACCCAGCATTTTTAGAAATATACACACACACACATGCACACATAGTGTACATACATAAGTAAATATGCAAAACGCAAAACTACATTTAATAAATAAATAAATAAATAAATTATAAAATAATTCTGATGTTTTTATGAATATAAAATATATATATATATATATATATATATATATATATATATATATATATATATATATATATATATATATATATATATATATATATATAATCAATTCATCTTTATATCTACAGTGCTTTTTGCAATGTAGATTCTGTCAAGAGGGCCTAACATACTGTAGATATTTAATTAATAGAATTGAATATATATTTTACTTACATGTGTGCACTTTAGATAAGTTTACAGCTTTATAAGTAAATCAACACAAATACACATAATAAAATAATTGTAAAATTTATATTCAGTAATTCTGTTATAGTTATTGTGTCATTTAATGCAGTTTTCTTGTAAAATGTATGCATCTGTGCATGTTCCCAGGGTATATTTATATGAAAACATAGCTGGAAACACTTCATTGTGACATAACATTACATAACCTCAATCACATATTTAATTTATATTACTGAATGCATTGTTTTTACTTGTTATGTACATTTTATATGGAGAGAAGACAACAACCCTATATTGGTGACAGCTAGTAAACAAGTGCACTCGTTCTCCCGCCACACAGAGTTAAATTTAGAGTCATGTGTGATGAAAGGAATAGATGGGACAGGCTTCAGCGGGCACACGCGCCTATAAATTCCCAGTCTGACAGGCCGGTTCCTCCAAAATCAGGTGGAAAACACACTCGCTGGATTAACCCCTGCATGGATATTATCATCTCGCTTTCTGTCGGTACAGTTTGGACTAACAATTTCATATTACGGCAAGGTGAGTGAAAGCAATGGTGTTGTTTTATATATACTGTACTGCATGTATGTATTTACATATAATATACAAAATGTGTTTTATATATTGTTTGCTAATTTAATATATTGGTGGTTTCTAGTTTTTCTGATATGATCAAGCCACAGGTGATTTGCATGTTTTCTGGTTTTCTGTAGTGTTGTGCTGCTGTTATGCTGCTTTGGGACATTAAGGATCAGTTTTTTATGGCCAAAAGTGTTGAAACATCTAAAACAGAAAATATCCTTTTGGAAAAAACTTGAAGTGAACCGACGTGGAGGTAAACCCAAATCTAAATGTTTATGTTATTGTTTTTACTTCTTGATTTGCTTCATTTGAGATTAATCTAAATAGTGTTTGGTTTCTTGTTGTCCCTCAGGCGGGAAAACACAAGTTGAAAGTAAAAGTATAATTCCCTTGCTGCGGTTTTCTGTCAGAAGTGAAAAATGGTTGGAATTAAACCTACCGATCTGCCTCCAACCGCTGCTGTCAAGTTTTTCGGAGCCGGTACAGCAGCATGTTTTGCTGATCTGGTGACTTTCCCCCTGGACACAGCAAAAGTCAGACTTCAGGTGAGGGAATAAAATGATACAATTTTAATTCAATATTACTAAATAAAATAAATAAAAACTAAGTGAAATAAAACAAAACAAAAAAAACATTAAATAAAAATGTTTGTAAATTGTTATTAATTATAAGAATAAATTGTAGATATTTAGAATTTTCACCCAGTTACTTTTTGAAGTGCTTTTGCATTGATTTTATGTGTCTAAAACTATAAAATAACAATGTAAAATGTTTAAAAGTCTATCTGATATTGCTTTCATCTTATAAGATCCAAGAATAATTAAAACTGTAGAAAAAATGCTATATAATTAACTGAAACAACATAAAGCTAACTTTACTAAAATCTTCATAATTTTAAAACTAAAATAAAAAAAAGCTGTAAAATATATTAATATTATAAGCAATGTATTTAATCATCACAGAGTTGTTGTTTTTTTTTACATATAATGAGTTTGCATTGACTTAGCGTGACTGAAACAATCACATAACACCCACAAACATAAAATTTTATGTTTTTGATCTTATTTCAGATCCAGGGAGAGTCTGGAACAGCACCAGGATCAGCGGTGCTGAAATATCGTGGGGTTTTTGGCACCATCACCACTATGGTTCGCACGGAGGGGGCCAGGAGCCTCTACAATGGCCTGGTGGCAGGACTGCAGCGTCAAATGAGCTTTGCTTCTGTGCGCATCGGCCTTTACGACTCAATGAAGCAATTCTACACCAGAGGATCTGAGAGTGAGTAAATTGCAATGCTTTTCTGAATGGGCACTGAAATGACAATGGTGACACTGATGTTTTTGGCTCTTCTCAGATGCGAGTATTGTGACGCGTCTGCTGGCTGGATGCACCACAGGGGCCATGGCGGTCGCATTCGCTCAGCCCACAGACGTCGTAAAAGTGCGCTTTCAGGCTCAAGTGCGTCACACTGACGGAGGAAAGAGATATAATGGCACAATGGATGCCTATCGGACTATTGCCCGTGATGAGGGTGTTCGAGGACTCTGGAAGGGTGAGCAAATGTGCCTAGGGTAGACTTAAAGGGATAGTTCACCCAAAACTGTCATCATTTGCTCATTGATTGTGCCAAACCTGTTTGAGTTTATTTTTGCTGTTAGCACAAAAGTAAATATTTTGAAGAATGTTGGAAATCTGTAACCATTGACTTCTATAGTTATTTGATTTTTCTATTAAGTCAATGGTTACCGTTTTATAACACTCTTTAAAATATCTTCTTTTGTGTTTAATGGAAGAAAGAGACTCATAAAGGTTTAGATCCACTCGAGGTTGAGTAAATATATTTTCTTGAGAGAAATCTTAGTTCTAAAGTCCTAACAATATTTCGTCCCTCCAAAAAATAAAATATTTAAAAAATATATATATTTTTAATTCCAACCCCGTATGAAAATATTTTTGTTTTGTTTTTTAAACTTATTTTTCATTAGCCATCATGTATACTTAGTGCACAAATACACAGAGTTTTGACTTGTATATGATTTATTATCACCGCTGCCTTTTACAGTACAATAAGAAGAGTTAAGAGTGGAAAAATAAAAGTAAAAACATCCAACCCATGAACTCTAAGAACCAGTTTTAGATGGGATCAAATAATAAAAACAAGGTGACTCTCTCAAACTCTTTAAGGAAAGGAAAGGGGGAAAAAGTTGAAGCATTTATAAACTTCTTCCTCATATCTTACCTTCTCTTGTTAAAGGTTTCTATTGTTCACACATGCCATGTAATTCAGTGTGGTCCATATTATTTAAATGAACTTCTGTAAATTAAATTAAGCTGAAATAAAATAGTTTTACAATTACATTTTAAATAAAATGAAAAAATGCTGAACTTTAAAAATAATGTTACAAAAACTCAAATGAATTAAAGCTAAAGTTAATAACTAAAAACATTTAAAAGGCATAAAAATCACAATTGCTGAATAGTAATTATAATTTTTAATGAAATAAAATCACAAAACTGAGTGAAGTTTATTCATAAACTAATTTCGACAGGATCACATGCTTATGATTGACCACAGCTGGTCCCGCATTAGCTATTCTATGATTTACCAATCAGATGAATCCACATGCAAATAAATAACTAGATATTGTTTCCTTAGTCCTCTTTGCCTCGAAAAAATCCTCAATCCACCCCTACTCCTCCCCCTCTTTTCTAGATTATTCCAAGACGGGATTAGTGGAGTTTGCATGTTCTCCCGGGGTTCATGTGTGTTTTCCTTGGGTACTCTGGTTTCCTCCAACAGTCCAAAGACATTCAGTATGTGAATTGAATAAACCAAATTAGCACAGTATATAAGTGTTTTATTACAGGGCATTCACCGCATAACCATATTCTGGTAGTTGGCGGTTCATTGCTCTGTGGCAACCCCTAATAATCAAGGATTAGGCCAGGCGAACGAATTTGGGGGAGCTCTCGGGACCTACCTGAGCTCAGACTTCCCTCTACTTCGATGAATTGGGCTCAAGGATCTTCTGATCACAGGGCTCTCCCCCGGGACAACATGGCAAACATGATTTATAATCAATCATCAACGCTTGAACATAATTTTGTTAACTGAAATAAATAACAAAAAAAGTTCAAGCACTTAAAATAAAAAATACATACTTTATGTCAGTAAAGAATTATAAAATCTTTAGACATATTAAAATTTTCATTTAGTTCAAGCTAAACTAAAAACTAAACTATAATTATTCATAAAATCTACACAGACATAAAAACCAATGACATCAATTGCAAACAAAATAACTAAACTACTGCAGAAATGTTAATTAAAAATCAAACAGTTTTACCTGAAACCTCACATGAAACTAAAATAAGTTTTGTTAATTTAAATAAAATGTTACCTTTATATTTCGTAAAGACAAATAAAAATAATAATAAAGGTTTGTAATAAAACGAGGGCAAACAAATGATGACAAAACACTGCACTATCCCTTTAAATCCAACTTCACATGCCATCCTAAGTGTTCTGGCTGAGATAAACGTGTGTGTTTCTCTATTTTAGGCTGCATGCCAAACATCACAAGGAATGCGATCGTGAACTGCGCAGAGCTGGTCACCTACGACATCATCAAGGATCTCATATTAAAATACGACCTCATGACAGGTATGGCATCACAGGAAGTCTTTCCATTCTAGATAAGTTTATGATCCTGTTGTCTAACACATTTGTCCTCTTTAGATAACCTACCCTGTCACTTCACGGCTGCATTCGGCGCTGGTTTCTGCACCACGATTGTAGCGTCTCCAGTAGACGTGGTGAAAACGCGGTTCATGAACTCGTCGGCCGGCCAGTACGGCAGCGCACTGAACTGTGCCCTCATGATGCTGACCAAAGAGGGACCAGCCGCTTTCTACAAGGGGTGAGAAAAACATACTGTAATCTATTATTGAGAGTAAAATACAAACATACACTGTTAACAAATGCTGGCTAAAACACAATCAATACATGTTGGGAAAACATGAAGAAATTAAGTGAACTGTTTTTACAAATTTAAGTGGATTGATCATGAAGCAATTAAGTTGTTGCAAACAAAACCCTTAAGAATTGTGTTGTTTCAGCTCATTTTAAATAAGTACTTTAAACAAACAGCAAACATCATTTTTAAGTGTACTTTCAGTGAAATAATGTATAGTAAACATATGTTGTCCTAACACAGATCAAGTTAACATAATAGTTTTTCCAAATTTAAGTGGGTTAAACAAAAAAAAAAAAAAGTAAGTTGTCGCAAACAAACCCTCAGTAATATGTTGTTATAGCTCATTTTAAATAAGTAGTTTGAACAATAATGAAAAATCATTTTTTGAGTGATGGACAAATCATAAACAATACATTTATTACAGTATTTATTCATCTTACTTAACATTAGTTAATGGAAACTTCATTGTTTGTTGGTGTTAGCTCAGTGCATTAACTAATGTTAGCAAGCATGAATTTGGATTTTAAAAACGCTTTAGTAAATATTGAACTACACTTACTATACTTAACTATACTTAATTGTTTTATGTTTAATCCATATAAATTTCATTTATGTGTGTTGGGACAACATGAATGAATAAAGTGGAACCCTGCATTTTTTGCAGTCTGATATAAACAATGTAAAACGTGATTAGTTGACATTACTTAAAAAAGTAAGTAACTTGAAACTGTTGTGTTGATTGAATTTGTACAATTGTGTACATACTTTACCTAATTTTAAGGCAACAAGTTTACTCACTATAAGTAAAGAAACGAATCACTTACCACATGCAGCATACTTTAAATATGATCATTTAATTTAACCTATTGTAACATTTTCATTAAAATGTAAAAAGTAAAACTTAAAAAAAAATGTAAAATTCAATATTCATCAGTCCAAAATTTGTCAGTTCAGCAAAAGGATGGAAAATTAAAATCGCCATCAACACTGCTTCCAGTTTGTCAACACTAAAAAATGCTGGGTTCCACACAATTTATTTGTTTTACGACAAGCTGGAATTATGTTACGTATTAGTTTTTACAAATTGAAGTGGATTGAACATAAAACAATTACCCCCCCCCATCCCCCACATATATTTTCTGTTTTATATTTTAACCAAATTTCAATTCATTGATTTTCTTTTCGGCTTAGTCAATTTGTTGTTTAATAATTTGTTTAAGTGTGACGTCAGAAAGTGGGGTGACAGTGATGGGGTTAAATTCAACAACTCACATTTAAATTAAAACAAGAAATATCAAAATAATCATTAATAAAAACAAAATAGTGCATAATATCTCTTTAAATGTAACTTTCACAGGTCTGATGCACACATATTTGCAGTAGTAACATGAATATATAAAAACATAAAGATATAAAACCATTTTTAAAATAAATTAAAAAAAATAAACATTAATAATAACAAAATCTCACTGATAATAATAAACTGTCACTTGCAATCCTAAGTGAATGTGTTTTGAAGGCGATAAACAATGCACATAGATTTTCAGGAGTACCATAAAAACTACATTGTAAAGATGAGAAATGTACTATAAATAAATACATTAAAATAAACATTAATAACAAAATCTCATTGATAATAACAAACTGTCACTTGCCCTCCTGAGTGAATGTGTTTTGGTGTAGATAAGCATGGGTGTGTTTCTCTGATTTAACCCCATTACAAAAACATGATTATTTACTGAGAAATATATATTAAATACTGTTTCCATATTCCCAACAGCTTCATGCCCTCCTTCCTGCGCTTGGGATCCTGGAATATTGTGATGTTTGTTTCCTATGAGCAAATCAAGAGGTGTATGACTCGAATGCAGCACTCGTGGGAATCGCCTTTCTGAACACACAACATCAGTATCTTCTAACTGTGACTGAACAGACAGCAAATATAACTCAAACGCCCTGTTGTGAGAATGGAGGAATCCCCATCTGAAGTCTTATCACTGAAAAAAGGCTGCAGTGTTGTAAGGCCAAAGGTCAAGCTCATCAAATATGAAAGATGAGTTAGCAAAGTGCCCGATGAAGCAAAATGTGCATATTGTCTGTTTTAGGGAGTTGGAAAAAGCACACTCTTAAAGAAACAGTGCAGGGAAAAACAAAAATGCCTTTTCACATGGCTTTTCTTTGACATATTTTGAGTAAATCATCAGTGCCAGTAAATAACCTTTATTTTGAAGTGTGTAAATGTTTTTATATATACATATGTTAAATGTTTCTAAAACTGTCATGAATACGGGTCCATAAATTCTGATCAATAAATGTATATTTATACTAAGAACTGGAAATTGTACATTATTTGAAATACATTATTCTCTTTTTGTTAATACAGCAGGTTTTTTTGTATCAGGTAGATCACATGCATAAATGTAAACATATACAACTTTCAGTTTAAGGTTTTCGTATTCCCCCAACATCTGTGTAATTTATTTAATTATTTATCTGCCCACACTACTAACCATTTATATATTTATTTAGGCAGGAATTTGTAGATTTATATATTTATTTATTCATTCATTTATTTTTCTTCGGCTTAGTCCCTTTATGCATCAAGGTTGCCACATCGGAATGAGTCGCCAACTTCTCCAGCATATGTTTTACACAGCGGATGCCCTTCCAACTGCAACCCAGAGCTGGGAAACATCCATACTCACTCATTCAAACACAGCCATACACTATGCCCAATTTAGTTCATCCAATTCATCTATCGCACATGTCTTTGGACTGTGGAGAAACTGAAGCACTTGGAGAAATCCCACGGCAACACAGGGAGAACATGCAAACTCGACTCAACAGTGCTGACCACTGAGCCATTGTGCTGTCCTAGAATAATATATTTATTTATTTGTGCATTAATTTAATTATTGTTTTATTTATACAGAAATTTTAAGGAATGATCAACTAATTTATTTATTCATTTGCATATTTATTGTTTTTGCAGGTTTCATTCTCCTATAACTAAAGAATCAAGATTAATCAATGATCAAATCAAAAATATTAGTAAAAAAAATGTTGGCTTGGCAATTATCTAAAATAATTACGGCAACTGAAAATGAAAAGTTGTAATATAAAAAGGGTTAAACAAAACATTTAAAGCATTTTTATTTAACATATTGCTTAATTTTGTTTTCCTGAGCAAAAAATAATGACCAATCATGACCAAAGAGAAGCAACACATAATTATAACATGGTGCAACAATAGAGTGTATAATACAAAATTTAATTTACAAAATTACAATATTATTATACTTTATGTCTTTCAAACCACAAGATGCTTTTAATCATTTAAAATTCATTCATTCATTCATTTTCTTTTTGGAATAGTCCCTTTTATTAATCTGGGGTCACCACAGCAGAATGAATCACTAACTTATCCAGCACATGTTTTACGTAACGGATGACCTTCCAGGTGCAACCCATCACTGGGAAACACCCATACACACTAATTCACACACATATAATTTAGCTCACCCAATTCACCTATACTACATGTTTTTGGACTTGTAGGGGAAACCGGAGCACCCAAAGGAACCCACGCGAACAGAGGAAGAACATGCAAACTCCACACAGAAATACCAACTGACCCAGCTGAGGTTCCAGTGATCTTGTTGCTGTGAGGTGTTACCCCTTACGCCACCGTGCTGCCCCACTTAAAACTCAATTAAAAGTAAAGTTATGACTTATATTTAAGATATACATTTATTTCAGATGTATACACTGCAAAGAGTTTTTGTCTTCGCTCTCGCTCCAAATATCTAAAAATGCTTAAATCCAGAAGCACTTTCTACTAAAAAGTATTTTTCCGAAATAATAAGTCAAAATTAAGTGTTTTTTTCCCTTAAAAAAGTAAAATAACCTGCCTATTAGGAAAGTAGATAATAATACATTCAATAAACATAATAATTAAGGCTACACAATATAGGAAAAATCTGACATTGCAATATTTTGTTTTTCTGTGATAAAAATTGCAATATATGTACAATTTCACCAGCTGATTTGAAAACTGATAATTAGAAAGAATTTATTCATTAAGATTGAGTGGACTGATTCTGTAGGGAAGTGAATTATTCACAAAATGTCAAAAAAAATTAAAGATAAAAGGGAAATAAAGAGTGTTTTAGGGTTCTTGTGGCAGTCAAATAGTATTCAGCTGAAAATTTAAATAATCAAATATAAAATAACACTGCAAATGTCTTTACTTTATAAATAATTTAATAAAATTATTATTTATCAAAGTTACAAATGGTAAAATTTCATGTGCCTGAACACTTTGAACTCTGTTAATCACAAATTTTAGGCAATCACATGCAAACAAAAAACTCTTACTCCATTATAGTTCAACTCTCCAATAATGTGTCTGTTTCTCCTCTTCAACTATAACTCAACATTGCAGATCCAGCGATGTAACTATTGAGGATGCTGTACACGTTGTGATATCAGTGCTGAAATGATATATTCTGCAGCCCTAACAATTATAAAATAAAAAAATAATAATTTACTTACCCCACTGGCAGATTATTTAGCTTGTTTTACCACATTTTTGCTTTGTATATGTTAATGACAATGATTACTTCACATTAAAGGGACATTATTATTTATAATTTACTGACCATTTAGTCAAAGGTTTCCAAACATTTATTAATTTATTTTTCCCTTTGACACAAAACATGGTATTCTAAATAAGTTGGAGGAAAAAATAAGCATAAGAACAAAAAAAGTAATGATGGCTGTTTTTTTACTCCAACAATTTTTAAGTAAGAGAAGAAAGAAACTAATTAAAACGAAGTAAATAATGCCAGTATTTTCATTTACGGTTTGAACTATCCTTTAAATATTTAATTTTCACAAACATTAGCTGAAAGATTAAAGCATACACTTTAATGTGCTTTCTATACAAAATTACTCTTATAGATGCAAACACCAAAGTGGGAACGTCTCGTCTTTGACCACATGGTCACATGCATTTGACTCCCCTACACCAAAGAGTCATTTAATCAGATATAATCAATGATCAAATCAACAGAGAGCCCAACACACCAGGGCAAAAGACTTACGCAAATGTCTTTCTCGTGACAAAGGATCAGAAAAGTGGCTTTAAACTGCTTTCACAGCTCTCATGCTGACCTATAAAAGACAGGCAAACAATGTCTTTATTAGAAAAGAGCAGGGAGTTTCACTTGAGGGAAATTAACAATACAAAGACTAATGCAAATCTGTGAAGTGTGAATGGAAAACATATATTCAGGAAAAGTAACACAAGAGTGGCCTGTGCTTTAGTATACTGTGCACATCTGACTCTTAAATTGACCTCAGTCAATAATAAGCTGCATTGTGTAGCTTATGAAGCACGTGCTATACCAGTTGTTTTTAAACGTATGCCTCATGTAGCTTTGCCTTGCGGCTCTACGTTATCAGTTCTGTCTCAACATACCGTCGTGAAACACAAATAGCAGCCTGATCTTCAACAATAGTGATAAGAGGTTTAACCCTTGTGCCTCTTTATATGGTCTTTCTTTTTAAAATTTTTTTGTGATATTTTTGGCCATGTTAATGCAAACAGCAAACATTTCTGTTAAAAAGTATGTTTTTTTATGAGCTTTGACTATGTTCATCCTCATTTTACCTTTATAAATATGTTTTATCTTCCCAAAAAAAATAGAAATCTCTCAGTTAAAGTGTAACAAAAATAGCAACATTTCTTTAGACACTGATATTTTTGTCCCTTATGGACCAACATCTAACTTTTTTTTAATTAATGCACAAGGGTTAAAGTGTGTAGTTGAGGTGATTTTGTTTGTTTTTTTGTTTCTTAGAGAAAAAAAACTTGAGTGTACTATTTATTCATTCAATTGATTTTGGTTTTTGTATCTAAGAAAAAAACATTCAGCTGACCAGACATTATTTTTTGCAGCTTTTACAACATCTAATGCAAATCTATACGAAAAAGCTAACTCAGTGGATGTGTCTCTAAAAGAGGGAGAACTGAAAGTCCTGTTTTATGAATAACATATGTGCAACTTCACATAATGAATCAGAATGACTCAGCGTTTCAGACAAATAGGGGAGACTGGGGCTATAATTATCACACTTTTTACATTTAGATTAATATTTCTAAAAGATAAGTGTTGTTTTTGAGTTAGTTTATGTGATAACAAAACATTTCAGCCTTTTGTAAAATAAAATAAAAAAAGTTACGAAAAAAATCCAAAAATGAACCGCCTTTTGCTGCTTGTTCAAACTGCTTATTTAAAATTAGTTGGAAAAAAACACAATACTTTTGAGTTTTTTGTGACAACTATATTGTTTATGTTCAATCCAAATTATGTTCAATCCTTAAATTTGTAAAAGAATTATTAAGTTAACTTATTAGTTTTGTGTTGGGACAACATAGAGTAAATTTTGTGGAACCCAGCATGTTTTTCAGTGTAGAAAAAAGTATAACCATGTTTTTTGCCGTTTATTTGTGACCCTGGACCACTCTAGTCTTTTGTTGCACAGTTATGTTTTTGCAAATAACCAAAAATACATTGTATTGGTCAAAATTATAGATTTTTAGGACAATAACCACTAAAATATTACGTCAAGATCATGTTCCATGAAGATATGTTGTAAACATCCTGCACTGTAAAAAATGCAGGGTTCCACATAATTTATTCCTGTTGTCCCAACACAAATCGGATAAACTTAACACTTTTAACAAATTTATGTGAATTGAACACAAAAAATTAAGTTGTCCCAATGAAATCTCAAGGATAGTGTTGATTCAGCTTATTTTAAATAAGTAGTTTGTTGTGTGCTGTAAATATTAATTCATTCATTTTCTTTTCGGCTTAGTCCCTTTGTTTATTTAGGATCGTCACAGCAGAACCAAATTATCCAGCACGTTTTATGCAGCAAATGCCCTTCCAGCTGCAACCCATCACTGGGAAACATCCATACACACTCATTCACTACAGACAATTTAGCTTACCCAATTCACTTATGCCACATGTTATTTCCTCCGGAGCACCCGAAGGAAACCCACACAAACAAGGGGAGAGCATGCAAAGTCCACACAGAAACAGCAACTATCTAGAACCAGCGACCTTCTTGCTGTGAGGCGAACGTGCTACCCACTGCGCCACCATGCAGCCCTGTTGTAAATATATATTAAAAGTCCATTTTTATTTAAAAATTTGCATTGATAAGCCCTTTATTTATGAAAAGCTTATTTATTCGGCTTTCAGATGATGTATACGTTTCAACTCAGAAAGAAATTACAATTATTGTTAATTATTGGATTTCAGTTTTTGAATTAATATCAGAAGTGGTGGGAACACAAATATATCCTGGGCCTATTTTAGCTATATTTGGTGTCAGTGATGATGCAGATTTATCTAATATTCAACGTACAGTGATTAGATTTATAACCCTTTTGGCACGTAGATTGATTTTACTAAATTGGAAACGGAAAGATCCTCCACGTTGCTCCACATTAATAAAGGATGTCATGTCCTGTCTGCAACTTGAGAAGCTAAGGCTTTCCCTAAAAAATAAAACAAAGAATTTCCATGTAATATGGAATCCCTTTATTGAGTACTTTAACAAGAGAGCAGTAATTGAACCAAAAACACCTCAAATATCCCCCCTTATTTAGTTATTTTATTTTATTTATTTACTTTTTTTTCTTATGTTTTTTGCCCCTTCCCCCCACTTTTCTGTTTTTTTAGTTCTCTTATATTTAATAGTAAAATACAACTTTGTGTTTCAAAGGAAAAAAGTACACATATGTAAAACTTATCATTTGTACTGATGTAAAAATACAATTAAGAGAATATTAAAACAAAAAAGAAATTACAATTATGACTGGTCCAGGGTCACATTTGTATACCCACCATTTTAATACAAATAACATGGCTGATTAGAGTGACAAAACCATGATTCATTTGTTGTTGCCACTATTTAACGTTGGTGTTATTAGTAGTAAAACATTATTTTCCTAAAATACATTAACGTTAGTGTAATAGTATTCGACAGGAACACCACAAAACATACATTTTCGGAAATAAAGCTGTTTTGAAAAAAACTATGGTTATGTGAACGGTTATTACCTCATATTTTGCACCTCTTCGAATAGTATTCAGTAATATGGTTTAATAAACTTATAAAACACGGAAGGACGACATTTGAAAACGGAACGTATCAGTTAAAAGAGGCGGTAATTTATGCGCGCGTCACTGGTGTCACGTGACTCAAAGGCGTTTAAAAAGAGTCGCTGCGGCGTTCAGAGCACAGCACAGCAGATCACCTGCGGGTTTTAACTATTTCTCTTCCGAGGAGTGTATTTACCCCGACAATAAGCACTTTTATTCTTAGACTCTTTACACATTTTTAATTTAAGGTAAGCATTTTTAATTTCTTTCAACGAATATATATATATATATATTTTCTGCTACTTTATCTGTATTTTCTTTTATTATTTGTAGTGATGCTTTGTGTAACACGGAAATGTTTTATTTTCATCTTTCAGACTTTTGGAGCATGTTTTTTATTTGCACGAGTTCTCAACGTTTCTCTATGGAAGAACGCGGAAACAAAATTCAAGTTGAAAGTCATTTCAACCAGAGAGATGCTTTTAGAGAATCCTGAAGTTTTCATCTAGGCTAAACCGGTTGGTACAAAAGTTTTCCAAAAGCATTTTTCATTTACCTGATCGGTAAAGTTAAGACAGTTAATTTATTATCATGTCAGAGTTACATAATCTCACTTTGTATGCTTCTGAACTTCCTGTATTTGAGGCTTCTTTGTGTGATATAAAGTCAACAAAGGCGCACACAGATGTAAACAGGATGGTGACGTCAGCATACAGTTTAACACGTCAGAGAGGACAAGATGTTCCCTTTTTTTGTCTGTTGATTGTCAGGAACAAATGGCTTCAGTTACACCTTTGTTAAAGGGACATGCTCTTAGCCAGCCCATTGAAAGTGGCACAAAAAGTGTGCCTTATTGCAGTTGTTCTCTATGAAATGTGCTATTTTCTATTAAATTATGACGGTTAAATACTCCATTTTAGTGACATTTCAAGCACTTAATCTTTGCTGCATTAGCTTGTTGAATAGTGATCATAATTTAACTCATAATAAAAGTTGTTTTAATGCAACAAATATTTCCTACAATTTTATTGTGCCTCCCATACTATTACACTACAAAGTGTTTATTTAGAAATATGCCTTTAAACTAAGTTGGGCTAAATGTTAAAATGAGATTAGAGCTTTGAATAAAGAAGTATAAAAAACACATTTAAAATTACAAATTTATTATCATGCATCATGGGCTATATGCACATGGACTTTTAATTTTCAGCCAGGCAGCCCAAGGGTTTCCAGTGAACTGTCTTTTTATTACAAAATTGTCACGTTTAGGATCTGATTTCTTTAAAAAATCTTTAAAAACTGCCTGTTAGATGTACGATATGAAGTGGGTCTCTGATCGGAGAAGAAGCACTGCATTAAATAACATTATCCCCCGTCATGTCTTTAAAATATGATATTTATTTTACCCCAGTCTTTCATCTAGTTTTACGCTTTAACAACTTAATGAATGCTTAAGTCTATTTAACTAAATGTATTGTAATTGTATTACAACATCGATGCTGTATAAACAACCTTGTGAAATTGAAAATGGTCACATTAAGCTCTCGCCGAAAGTTTATCATTGGCTTTAACCGGCTAAAAAAAAAACTATTAAAAGCCTATTGGTAAAATACAAACTGGTCAGCTCATTTCCTCAGTCAAAATTTGTCCATCTAAATAATTAAAAATTACATGCGTCCTAAAGCTTTCTTCTATTGGTTATTTCCACAATTTATATGGCAAATGGGACAAATGAGTTCATAGGAGCAAAACTCTGGTCTTTGTCAGTGGGGGTTGGGTCTTTCGAATCACTCAAATCCCCCCTGTTTAAAGGCCTGGGACAGTTCAACCACAAATAGAAAATGGTTCTTTATTTACTCTCTTTCAGTTAATTTAATAATAATTATTATTAGCATTATAATAATAAATTTTTATTTGTAAATGGTGCCTTTCTGAATAGTGCCTTTCTGGACACCCAAGGTCGCCTTACAACAAGCATCAACAGCCATAACAGAACAAATTTAAACCATTAATAAAACCTTAATTGCTAAACAAGATTTTAAATGTGTTGCAGGTAAATGCACATTGTGAGTAAAAATAACATAAAAATAGTCAATAGAAAGCCTGCTTTAAAAGATGGGTCTTGAGACGAGATTTAAAAGCTATATATATATATATATATATGAGAACGTCAAGCCTGCTTTAAAAGATGGGTATGGAGACGAGATTTAAAAGATATATATATATATATATATATAACTACTTTTTTTTTTTTTTTTAATCTACATTTAGTCACAGTCAAGTAATTCTAAACTTTTATGAGCTAAATAAAAAAACAAACAGCCTTTGACATCCGTAGTTGGAACTAAAAATGAAACCAAACGACTGAACATTCTTGAGTAGATCTTTTTGTGTTTCGACAGAAAAAAGAAGCTCAAACCGGTTTAGTCGTGTGGAGTGTGTAAAAGGATGACTTTCAGTTTTGGGAGAACTGCCCCTTTAAAAATGTTTAGCTGTAACTGTGATGCTGAATCACAAGCAAGTGCCTAATTTGGGGAGTTTTACAGGCCAAAAAAAAAAGGAACTGAACATTTTATTATTAAAAAACCTAAACCTTTATATTAATGATCACATTATGATGTATGAACAGGCAGTGTTTTAATCTTGTTAATCTTTAATCACTGTATTGTCAGAATAATAATTTTTGCCTTTTTTATTAATTTCATTTTTGTTTTTTTGTGAATTGTACTGTTAAAACTGACTTTATGCCACCCTGAAATATTTTAAAGGGGTAGTTCACCCAAAAATTTTAATTGTGATTTACTCTCTCTTTTTCAAAACATGCTTGAGTTACTTGTTGAGCACAAAAGATGATATTTTGAAGAATGCTGGTTACTGGAACCCATTGACTTCAATAGCAGAAGGAAATACTAATAATTCAATGGGTGGCAGCAACAAGCGTTCTTCAAAATATCATCTTTTGTGTTCAACATAAGAATGAAACTCATAAACCACTTGAGGAAGATTGAATAGTGAGGTAATTTTTTCATTTTTGGCTGAACTATCCCTTTAAACGAGCACAAAAGGAAGCATTAAATGCATTCAGTAAGTCTCAAAAGAAAGTAATCCTCATCTTTTTTTCTAATACAGGTTAGGGTGGAGTTCACCTATCTTGTGTTCACTTCATTGTCTTTCGACACATTCTGCATCACCCTTACGTTCCTGTGATTTCGGCTGCAACTGTAAACATGGTTGGATTCAGAGCTGGTGACGTTCCTCCTACTGCCACCGTGAAGTTTATCGGTGCAGGAACTGCAGCATGCATTGCAGATCTCTTCACCTTTCCACTGGACACCGCAAAAGTTAGACTTCAGGTGAGTCTTCGCTGCATTGAGTTTAAATGCTTTTTTTAAAGGCATAGTTCACTCAAAACATTAAATTACCTCAACATTAGGCCTAGACAAAATCTGCCCCCACAGAAGATTTCCACAGATTCACTGTACATTTACAATATTGCTGCCTTAAATTATTTAGTTCAATTAAAGGAACTTTTCTAGTCATCTCAACTTGCATCAGTCAAACTGACTAAAATATTGTTAACCTTTGCAAAACTTGAAAAATATTAAGTTGAAACCTGATTAACGTATTAAAGTAAAAGTAACAAAATATTTGTTGTCTTGACTTTGTCATTTAAATATTTTACAGTGTCAGGATTCAGTGCTAAGGATTTCCACTGGCCCCACCAAAAAAAAAAAAAACAAGTTAATAGCCATTTCTTAGCCACATATTTTAAATAAAGTGTCAAAAACAACGTCTTTAAATCTAGAATTTAAATGTTTTTTAAAAAGTTAATAAAGGCATGATCTAAATTCAAAGAGGAGTTATTAACAAAAAGAGCAGTATGGAAAATGTGCAGGCATTTTATTGCAGTTCTAAATGATTTAACAAAAGGAGGCTGACTTGCCAAGGTGATGTCAAACTGTGCAAAACATCACTTTTTTTTTGTCTTGTTGTACCCATGCAAATGTCTGCTTTTAAGATGTTAGAAACCAATGTTTTCTTAAAGCCTCATAACTTGAAGTTGCTGCCTCTGTAGTAGTTGTTACCAGGTTATGGGAAAAGAAAACATGCTCGCAACATCCAATCTGATAAAAGAAACCGAAAAGCAATATGGTGTTTATGGCATCACAGAGAAAGTAGCATTTAACGGCTTAAGAGCACAAACTGTTTCTCGATTTGAAGACTGTATACTGTAAATAGTCGCAGGCAAACTAAACATTAGTGACGAGGCAGCACTGTCTTGATTGGGCCAGTAATGATCCTGTCTACTCCCCTGAGCGTCTCACACTGGCCCCGGGCCAGAGGGCAGTCCTTATTGTTGAACCCTGAGTGTTGTCGATCCCGTCATTTAATGAATTTACTTCTGTGAATGTATATATTTATTAGTTTTTATAATTATTTGTTGAGTTACATCAATATTTATGTTTTGTAAAGGTGACATGGTGGCTCAGTGGTTAGGTCACCCAACAGCAAAAAGGTTGCTGGTTCGAGTCCCAGCTGGGTCAGTTGGCATTTCTGTGTAGTCTGCAGGTTCTCCCTATTTTGGCGTGACTTTCCTCCGGGTGCTTCGTTATCCCCACAGTCCAAAGACATGCGCTATTGGGGAATTAAATAAGCTAAATTGGCCATAGTGCATGTGTGTGAATGAGTGTGTGTGGGCGTTTCCCAGTACTGGGTTGAAGCTGGAAGGGCATTCGCTGCGTAAAACAGATGCTGAATAAGTTGGCGGTTATTTGCGCTGTGGCGAGCCCTGATTAATAAAGGGATCAAGCCAAAAAGAAAATGAATGAATGAATATTTAGTAAATTTATGTACATATTTTTTGTTTTTAGTGGATGTGTAATGAGACCTACTCTAGCTTTGTTTACCAAACAAGTGGTTTTAATTGATTGAAATTTGCCAATTTTAAACCTCCAAATCTTCAAATAATTTTTAAAAAACAATTCAGCTGCTATATTCTCAACCATTTTGCAAAAAAAAAAAAAATGGCACAAATGGCAAAAGTTCGTCAAATCTTTAATTTGTTCAAAACCTGTTTGAGTTTCTTTCGACTATACTCGACCAAAATAATTAATTGAATTACCAACCTCAAATAAAAAATATATTACATTTAAAAAAAAAATAATAATAATAATTTTTTTTTTTAGCTGCTATATTAATTTGTTATATGAATCTATACAAAATCAGTCTGCAATATTTTTTTTTAAGATCAAAGCATGTTTTTAACTAAATTTGCACAAATTGCCAAAAAAAAAGTTCACCAAATCTTTTTGTTAATCTTATTTGATTTTCTTTCTACTTATTTGAGTTTCTTTCCACAGATATATGTTGAAGAATGCTGGTAACTGGCACCTATTGACTTCCATAGTAGGAAAGAATTACTAAGAAGTGCCATTAACACAAAAAAAAAACATAAAAGTTGACTAAACTTAATTTTAAGGATATTGCTGCTGAGCTTTTTTTTTGAGTTGACCACTTTCAACCCTCATACTGCACTTGGCTAGATTTAAGTTGAACTCAAAGTTGTCAACTTTTTCTTATTTTTTCTTTACTTATTTTTTCATACAGTAAACCAGCATTCCACAATGTCACATAACTTTTATAAACGTTTAAAACCCACATTTGGGAAAAATAAGCGAGGTAACTTTAATTTTTGGGTGAACTCCTGCTTTAAATGCCACCTCCTAATTTGAGTGTCAGCTGAGTCATCTGGAGGAATCAAAAAGGCATGACGTGGACCAGAATCAACATGCAGCAGCAAAAAACAGATCATCCTTTTCTTTTCAGGAGGACCGTTTGCAGTTGCACCCATACTGACGTCAACTTTTATTTATTTCTCTTTTACACTAGCAACGTAAGCAGGTCCAGGCCTCCATGACTGACCCGGGATAACCTGAAGATGCAGCTTCCCCTCCACTGTGATTCTGTAAAGTTTTTCCATCCACCTTTTGTTCTGTACAGATTCAGGGGGAGAACAAAGCCTCCACCAACATGGGCCGTGGTCCGGTGAAATATCGAGGGGTCTTTGGTACGATCAGCACCATGGTGCGAGTGGAGGGGCCACGCAGTCTCTACAGCGGCCTGGTGGCGGGACTGCAGCGTCAGATGAGCTTTGCTTCTGTACGCATCGGCCTCTACGATTCGGTCAAGCAGTTTTACACCAAAGGCTCTGATCGTAAGTTTATAAAACTTTTTATATATATACTCCTTCACCCTTTAGGACTATTCAATGGATGGGTTTTCTTTTTTAGATGCTGGGATTGGCAGTCGACTGATGGCTGGTTGTACGACTGGAGCCATGGCCGTGGCTGTGGCTCAACCCACTGATGTAGTGAAGGTCCGGTTTCAGGCTCAGGTCAGCGCTGGGAGCAGTAAACGTTACCATAGTACTATGGACGCATATCGGACCATTGCAAAGGAAGAGGGGTTTCGTGGTTTGTGGAAAGGTGGGCATTACAAAACATAACCTTTTACAGTTTATAACAAATAAATACATAATAATAATAATAATAATAATAATAATAGTTTTATAATTATTAATATTGATGATGATGATAATAATAATAATAATAATAAAGTTGAATCATTATTTTTTTATAATAATAACAAGTTGTAACATTTTAGTTATACGTTTAATTATTATTATTTATATTATTTATCGTTATTTATAATATTATTATTATTATTATTATTATTATAATAAGAATATTATTATTATTATTATTATTATTAACAACAATTTAATAATATTATTATTATTATTATTATTTTATTAAAATAATAAAAACAACTATTATTTTTTAAGTATTTTAATAATAAATTGTTAATAATAATAATAATAATAAATAATTATAGTTGAAAAATTATTGTTTTTTATTTTATTATTAATAAGAATAATAATTATTAATAAGAACAATTTTTTAAATAATTATTAAAATAATAATTATTTTTATTTTATTGTTGTTGTTGTTGTTTTTATAATACAATAATTTGCTATATTAAATTTGTGATTACGTTTATACATTTATTTGAATCATAATAATTACTAGAATAACCTAGTCTAATAAATTGCATACTAAATTGGCATGAATGTTACGTCACAGTATAATATCTGTAGTTTATAGTGATGCATATTTATGTATTTAATATACATAAGTGCATAAATTGCCAATAAACATTTTCTTTAAAATGCAAATTAACTGAGTGCATTTGTTAATATTGTAGTAATAACTTAAATATATGTTGATAACAAATGCATAGTTGTGTACTTGAATTTTTTTTTTTATATTTATTGTGCATTAAATATTTATTCAATTTGTACAAGTACTGTAAGTCAATTGACTAATGTTATTTAATGTTTAATTTATTATAACAAACTACCAAAATTATTTATTGTAATTTAAAAGATAAATATTTATTTTTAATAGCAACTTATTCTCTCCTTGTATACATTTTTAATTCTTTGCTTTTAAAGGAACTGGCCCAAACATCACCCGCAATGCCATAGTAAACTGCACTGAGCTAGTGACATACGACCTCATCAAAGATGCACTTCTCAAATCATCTCTGATGACTGGTAAGAAGAGGCTGCAGAAAAGTACAGCAAACCTAAGTGTAAACTGTGACCGTGTTATTTATAGCAGTTTCTCTTCACAGATGATCTTCCCTGCCATTTCACATCTGCATTTGGAGCTGGTTTCTGCACTACGATCATTGCTTCCCCTGTCGATGTTGTGAAGACAAGATACATGAACTCTGCCCAGGGCCAGTACAGCAGCGCCCTCAACTGTGCTGTAGCCATGCTGACTAAAGAGGGGCCAAAGGCTTTTTACAAGGGGTCAGTTTCCTCTACCATCTGTACTTTTACAGTATTGCTTTGAAGATTAATGTGGAACTGATAGGCTTCTGTCCTATTGCAAGCTTCTAAATCAGAATTTCTTGGTCCATTTATTTGCGAAATTATATGATATATGGAATGATTGACCTACGCTCAAAATGCAGGGTTACACAATTTTCATGTTGGCCCAACACAAATTAAGTTATCTTAAAAAATTTAAGATACAAATTTTTTACAAAAAAATTTAAGTACAAATTTTTTACAAATTTAAGTGGATTGAACATGAAATAATTATGTTGTCCCCCCAAAACGCTTAATTTGTGTTTCCAACTTCTTTTTTTTTTTATTAGTTTATACCACTTTTTTCAATGCAAGCTGCAAAATTATGACTTTATAGAGTATAATAAAAAAAAATACTTCTACTGCTTTATTCTAAATATTATTATTAATAGTCTTCAAAGTTGTAGGCCAGATTAACTTTTAAAAATATTAAATGCTTTAACAAATCACTTATTAAATCTTTGAACTAATGGTTGCTTGTCACAACAGAATGAATGAGTATGAATATTATTAGTATTGATAGTATATTATTGACTTAAGCTGCAAAAATATTCCTTTTTCTTTTTTAATTAAATTTTTTTTTTTTTTTTTTTAATAGCCAAAAAATACTTGAAGTGCTTTATTGTGTTTGTTCAGAGTACAACAAATTAAATGGCAAAAGTATGATTAAATTAAAGTAGATAACGCTTCAGAATTAAGTCTCATTACACCGTAAACAAAATACTGGCTGCCTTTTTTAAAAACTGAATCAAATTAACCCTATGAGTCATTTGAACTTCCGTTACATTAAACTGACTTAAAACAGCTTGCATAACCTATTAAACCAAGTTAGTTATGTTCTAACTTTAATTTTTTAAGTTACAATGACCTAAAACAGTGGTGCTCAACCCTGTTCCTGGAGATTGACCTTCCTGCAAAGTTCAGCTCCAACCCTGATCAAACACACCTGAACTAATTAATTACAGGCAGGTGTATTTGATATGGGTTGCAACTGAAATCTGCAGGTAGGTCGATCTCCAGGAACAGGGTTGGTCACGCCTGTCCTAAAACAGGTTGTCATGACGAAGTGCTCATATACATTTTTAACAGTGTAGTAAACCTTAATTATTGCATTAAAATCAACCGTGAGAGAGCCATATTATTGTTAAAATCTGAAGAAAAAACCAAACCTTTATTATTATATATTTACAAAAATGAATTAATCTTTGGATTTTAATGTTTTTAATATATAATGCTTGTAATTTTTTATTTTATAACATTTTATTAAATATTCAAGGGTTTGATGAATTAATGGTTGTATAATCACAGCATCAATCTAAATAAACGAATGGGTTTAGGAAATTATTGACTTAAGCTGCAAAATTGGAAAAAATTAAAGTTTAATAGCCAAAAAAAAAAATACTTGGAAGTGCTAAATAATTAACAAATTAAATTTAAAAGGATGATAAATTAGAGTAGATAACTCTTCACAACAAAGTCTCATTAGTAAACATTAATTAATGCATTAAAATCAATAGTGAGAGAGCCACATTATACTTGTTAATTAAATAAAACTTAGTAATTTTTATTATTGATTTATTAATTTACTAAAATAAAAGCACCTTTTGGTTTTAATGCTTTATTAATTAACTAAGAAATTTACTTCAGCTAAAATGAATAAATGCTTTTCTAGTTGTCTTAACATTGACTTTAGTTAAATGAACATCAGTTCACAAATGCAGCCTCATGTACAGAGTAAACTAAATATTCTTATTAATAGTTATCAAAAATTCTTCTTAATAAAGCTGGAAGGGTATTCGCTGTGTAAAACATGTGCTGGATAAATTAGTGGTTCATTCCGCTGTGGAACTCAGCTGAAGGAAAATGAATGTCATATCACTTATTTAATATTTGATGAATTAACAGTTGTTCATCACAGCAGTAAAAGATTAATCAGAATATATGAATGAGTCTATGAAAATATTGACTTAAAATGCAAAATTTTACCTTTTTAACAAGTTTAATAGCTAAAAAATACTGATTGTGCTTTATTGTATGTGTTTAGAGTAAATCGTAAATTTTTTTAAACGTATATTAAATTGCAAAAGTATGATAAATTAAAGTAGATAACGCTTCACAATTAAGTCTCATTTAGTAAATATGACTTAATCCATTAAAATCAATACTGAGAGCCGTGTTCTATTTGTTAATTTTAAACCAAATTAGTATTTTTTTTTATTATTATTTATTAATTTTATAAAATTACTGCAATGATGCTTTTATTATCAGCTAAAACTATAATAATTCTTTTGTAGTTGTCGTTACATTTGAATACAGTTAAACCGGTGTTAACAAATAGAGACTCTACAAAGTTAACGACAACAAAAAAGCCTATTAATAGTCACCGAATCTTCAACGTCATGGGCCAGGTTAACATCTGAAAAATATGAATGTTTGAGCATAAATCACTTCTGAATCTGAATGTTCTTCTTAAATGCACTCAAAGTTTAAATGATCATTAACTGTATATTGAAGTGTCAATGATATCAATACTGTGCATGTCACGATTTATTAAATGTCGAGTTTATTTACTTGTGTGTTTGTTCTTCTCTTTAGGTTCATGCCATCCTTTCTGAGGCTGGGCTCCTGGAATGTGGTTATGTTCGTCACTTACGAGCAGCTGAAACGGGCCATGATGGCAGCACGCCAAAACTGGCACACTCCTCTTTAAGCAGAGCATGCAGTTCCAGTTGAGCTTCATGCTGACGTGGTTCTGGATTCTCCATTTTCTTCATTTTGTTTACATTTTTAAACTTGATTTTTTTTTTTTCCTTTTTTTTTTTTGGATTTGCACAATTCTAGAGTCTTTCCAACAATCTGCCAATAAAATGAAATTGGTGTTTTTAAGAATTTCAGACATTGTTTGCTTGTTTCTTGAGTGAAAGTGTTTAATTCATGAATGACTGCCCTTTAGGAAGAGTGGATGACTTTCGTTGAGAGCGCTCCTCTTAGGAGTTTTTTCTTTTCAGCTGAGAGTTTCTCTGGGAAATGTGTAATGAAGCGAATGATCAGGTCTCCTCTCTTGGATGGGCTGTTGGATAACGGCATTCCCTCTCCACTCACAACCTTGGTGTACTGAGGGCTGTAATATAAAGAAATTTCAATTTGCCGTTAGTATAATTCAAATTTATATTTCATTTGTACATGTTTGCTCATGTTTTTATATTAAAGTGCTCCTTCAATTCTTTTTAAAAGATTCCTACAATAAGTATCCATTCAAAGGCACCCCCCCCAAAAAAATTCTCATTCACTGAAATAGTATGATCTATATAACCCCTTCTCTAAAGACTGGTCATTTTATTAGGTACACCTGTCCAACTGCTCCTTAAACGCAAATTTCTAATCAGCCAATTACATGGCAGCAACTCAATGCATTTAGGCATGTAGACACAGTCAAGATCAAACTGAGTATCAGAATCGGGAAGAAAAGTGATTTAAGTGATTTAATGTGGCATGGTTGTTGGTGCCAGACGGGCTGGTCTGAATATTTCAGAAACTGCTGATCTACTGGGATTTTCACACACAACCATCTCTAAGGTTTACAGAGAATGGTCAGAAAAAGAAAATATCCAGTGAGCGACAGTTCTGTGGGAGCTAATGCCTTGTAGATTGTAGGAGAATGGCCAGACTGGTCAAGCTGATAGAAAGACAACAGCAACTCAAATAACCACTCATTACAACTGAGGTCTGCAGAAGAGCATCTCTGAACATGTAACACATGCAACCTTAAGGGAGATGGGCTACAGCAGCAGAAGACCACACCAGGTGCTACTCCTGTCAGCTAAGCACAGGAAAAAGCCTACAATTTACATAGGCTCACCGAAATTGGACAATATAAGATTGAAAGAATGTTGCTCGGTCTGATGAGTCTCCCTGCCACATTCAAATGCTCGGCCCAGAATTTGGCCTCAACAACATGAAAGCATGGATCCATCCTGTCTTGTATCAACGGTTCATGCTGGTGATAATGGTGTTGAAGGATATTTTCTTGGCACACTATGGGCCCATCAGTCCCAATTGTGCTTCGTGTCAACACCACAGCCTACCTGAGTATCGTTGCTGACCATGTCCGTTAATTTATGACCTCAGTGCACCTATCTTCTGATGGTTACTTCCAGTATGGTGTTCACCATGTCATAAGGCACGAATAATCTTAGACTAGTTTCTTGAACATGACGATGAGTTCATTGTACTCAAATGGCCTCCACAGTCACCAGACCTCAATCCAAAAGAGCACCTTTGGAATGTGGTCGAATTAGAGATTCGCATCATGGATGTTCAGCTGACAAATCGGCAGCAACTGCGTGACGCCATTGTCAATATGCACCAGAATCTCTGAGGCGTATTTCCAGTACCTTGTTTTTATCTATGCCATAAAGGATTAAGGCAGTTCTGAAAGCAAAAGTGTGTCCAACCCAGTACTAGCATGGTGTACCTAATAAAGTGGCCGGTGAGTTTATTTTGTTCCCAGTAAGCATTTTTTATGTGTTTAATAGACATCTAAACAGTAGATATCTAGGCTAAAACAAGTCAAAATTTGGACTGTCGGTTAAAATCTAATAGTCATCTGACAATAGTCCAAAAAATAGACTAGTTCTCAATTGTGGTGTTCAAAGAGCATTGGGGCACTGGATAAAAGTTTATTGAAAGGGGGTATTTAGGTGGTCAGGGGGTTGTAATCAATAGCAAAAAAACATTATCTGCAGTTTTCGATTATGTATGTTTGCACCTGTGAGACATAAGGCTATAATTTAATAACTTTTATACTTTTTTTTCCAAAAATGTACAAATATAATAGATTTTACAATATTATTGTACATTTTGACACAGAGAGAGAGAGAGAAGGAAAGTAAACAAGGATTCAAAATGATTGTGACAATTATTGACCCACAAATATATGTAAAGAGGGATCATACTTGTCCTCTTGCGCGTGTTTTAATTGTAACCTGTGATAAACCAATCAGAATGATAGCAAAGATTTCGGTTATCTTGATGTCTATGACAAAATATACGGGTGCGGATGGTCTATAGTGCATGGCATGTGTTGTTTAATAATCCTGATATGTGCGTGACAGTGTTTGAATAGAGAGCCTGTTTAAACTTTGCATTTTAAAACCTTCTGCATGCTCGACCTGTTTTTCATAGTGACTTTAAATAAGGGACAGAACCACTTTGGAAAATGACGCACATTGTTTGTTATGCATGTTGAGTGTAATGTGAGATAATCTGCATGATTAACCCAGTCCAGTCAAACAAGAAACTTATCACTCAGCTTTAAGTGACATGCTTTTTAAAATCCTATAATATTAATAATGGTGACATGGTGGCTTAGTGGTTAGCACTGTCACCTCACAGCAAGAAGGTCACTGGTTCGAGTGCGAGGTGAGTCAGTTGGCATTCCTGTGTGGAGTTTGCAAGTTCTCAGTGTTGTTTTCTCTGGGTGCTCCATTTTCTTCTACAGCCCAAAGACATGCGCTATAGGTGAAGTGAATAAACTAAATTGTCCGTATGAGTGTGAATGAATGTGTATGTGTGTTTCCCAGTGATGGGTTTCAGCTGGAAGGGCATTTGCTGTGTAAAACATATGCTTTTAGTGGGTTGCTGGAGTCTATTTTTGGACTATTGTTAGACGCTGAGAGCCCAAATTTTGCCTAGTTTTAGCCTATTTGACGTCTATTAAGTGAAGTTTCACAAACTACTTTCGAGAGCAGCATGTGTTATTATTGACTGCAGCAGGCCACTCATCTACATTCATTAGTTAGCCAATCAGATCAATCCAAACTCACTATAAGTAGCCTGGCTAGAACTACTCCTTTAACTTCGTTTTCCAAAGAAACCCCCCATCTACCCCTTCTCCTCCTTTCCTCCTTTACCACGGGGAGCTCTCGATAAACCACTTGATCTCGTATTCCCCTCACATGTTCTATGGACCAGGCGGGAGCCCTGGGCTCAGCTATATCCAAGCTCAGGGTTCTCTCCTGGGACAGCATGCCTAACCTGCTAACAGTTGTCAAACAATATCTAAGTGTGAACTCTTGAAATATAAAATGCTTGGATTCTGATTTGTCTACTGCGCATGAAACATGTTGAAAACCCATCATGGCCACATCTGAATTTGAGCTTTTCCTTAGCAGAGTCAGTTTAAGAGTTTTAATTACTGTACGAGTCCTCATGTTTTAACAGCACATGCAAAGTGTATTTGCTTTTACAATGCAGAAAAAAACAAGATAATCCAAACTTATCTAGCCTCCACTATGACTACAGTGTTTGAGAGTCAAAGTAGACGTTGTTCACAGGCAGCAAATGAAGACTGCTGACTGGCTTGCTGCAATTTTGTTACAAACCTGTTTAGGTTTGAAATGAAGTAAGGCTGGATTTATAAACTACAGAGCTGTGTTTACAACCATCTCTTAAAACATTTACTTTCACAAACTGTTACATTACAGAGTAAGTAAAAGGAAATATGTAAAAAAAAAAAAAAAAAACATAATAAAGGGCATTTTAACTGTAATTTTAACTGTCCCACCAAGAAAAAAAAAATTGGGATTGCTTTTTTTTTCCAAAACATCCCACAATTTCTAAAATATCAGCCTCTACCAAATTCTTGATATGTTAGTTTATGGTTAAAAAATACTGAAATTAATATATATACTATGAAAAATCTGAAAATATTTACACAAATACTCAAAATAAACATTTTTGAATACTAAATCATTTTATTTTTTGAAGTATGCCACACAATATTTCAGATTCTCATTTAACATGTTGTCTTGTTTTTTTTTTTTTTACCATAAAACCAAAATCAAGTGTAGCAGTGCAACAGGATTGTTTGTTTGATTTATTTTGTAAACCAACAATGCTGTGTTTGCAAACCATTATCTAAAACCGTCATTCTTTATATGATTTCTACAGTCATTATTTAAAACCGTCAAAATATGGTCAACCATTTGGTAGAGCAGGCAGTTAAAGGGTTAAAGAGATTTAGGAAATGGATTACTCACTGCACAATGTCATTAATGGGGATGTTGAGAAGCCTGCCATCTAGTGTCTCAACTTCTACTGAGAAACCGGTCAAAGCCTGTAGATTTACCACAAAAATATTAGAATCAGACCTAATATATGCATTTAAAAAATAATTTTCCATAAATTTCAGTACATAAATTAGACAGAAAAACGTCTGAATGTAGAGTTGAAGACAAACTTTTTAGCACTCCTGTGAAATTTTAATACTTTTTCCTAATATATTTCCTAATAAGTGCTGTTTATTAATTTTTAATAACTAAATTATAATAACACATTTCTTTTGTCTTTGCCATGACAGTACATATATTTATATATAGTTACTATATCCCCCTTGTACTTCAGCAACTTCACTGTTAAGTCAGGTATTGATTTTAAGACCTTGATTTTAACATATAAAGCTGCGCGTGGGTTAGCACCTGACTACATTTGTGACCTGGTTACTCTCACCACTCCCACCAGCAGTCTTCGTTCTTCAACTGGACTTACGCTGTATCAGCCACGTTGTAACCTAAAGACCATGGGTGGCCGAGCTTTTTCGACAGTGCGCCTAAGCTACCTAGGTAGCAAAGGATTCTGGCCCAGATTTGGCATAAATCTGGCACAGCAGACATTCATCTGGCACTGGCATACAGCCTGTGGGCCAAACATGGCCCTGGTTTGGCAGAGGTGGCACCATCTTTAATGCGGCACACAATACTTGGGCCAGATGTCAAATGTAGTATTTGGCACAGATGATAATAATTGATATGTGGGCCATTTAAGTTTGGCCTATCTTGACCCACATTTAAAATACATTTTTATTATTTTCAAATAAAGAAAAAACTAATTCTACCATTCAGGTCGCTTTGAGAAAAAGCACACCCAAAACATGCCTACAGCACAATGCCTAATGGGTTTATCAATTTCATTGCAGTGGTGACACACCAACATATCTGGACCAGTTCAGGCTCATTTATGGGATATTAAATTGGCTATGGCTGGGCCCAGATATGGCCCATGTTTGTCCCTTGTGTCTGAAAGCCAGACTTGGTCCAGCCATGTATCGTAATTCACTGCGGCATGTGGGCCAAGCAAAACCTGATTGTGAGGGGCAGAGCTGGGCCAGAGATACTTTGCTATGTGGGAATGAAATAGTCTACCTATCAGCATCAGGAATGCCGCTTCTCTGAACTCTTAAGGAACTCAAGACTCTCAAGACTCATCTTTTTAGCGTTGCTTTTAACTTAGATTTTTTTTTTTGTCAATTTAATCATTAAATTTTAATGTTTTTATTGTTTATGGTCTTTTATTGTTTTGTTTTTTTTTACTGTTTATTAATGTTATGCTTTGTTACTGTTTGCCTTATATGCCTTGTAGCGCTTTGGGTCTGAGAAAAGCGCATTATAAATAAAATGTATTATTATTATTTTAGTTAAATATATACAATATTTAACTAGTTATTTCGTAACATACTAGTTTCAGCTAAAAGTGTTATTTAAAGGCTTGACTAAGTTATTTAGGCAAGTCATTGGACAACAGTGCTTTGTTCTGCAGGCGATCAAAAGGGGGCTAACACTATTGACCCTAAAAAATATTTGATAACATATTTTATTACAGCTTAACCAAAATAAATATGACTTTCTTCAGAGGAAAAAGTATAATAGAAAATACTAGCAAATGCACTTGCTCTGTTAATCATCAAATTTCACAGGAGGGCTAATAAACTTGCCTTAAACTGTACATTGAAATGTTCTGAAATGCTATGTTAGTTACATTTATGCTTGCCTGAAATCAAAACAAACACATTTTTTCACCTTCTCAAGTGAGATATGCTCTGTATAGAACAGATCGTCATTTTGGCGGACAAAGCGTGGGTGATTCTTTTGCCGTATGACAAAAACAATATCTGCTGGGATGTTGTTTGGCCCCTATTAAGTAAAATACATTTAGTACTGCGATGGCTGGGATTAAGATACAAACATAGCCCGATAAAACAGTGATCATGTGTTTAGCCATGCCTGATCTCCCTCTTTAGGAAACGTGATCCGTGTCCCTTCGTTCCATCCTGCTTTTACAGTGAAGGTTAAAATTTTGTCCCTGATGCTGGATGTGTGTCCGTCTTCATTCATGACCTGTAGCAAACACAAGTCTTCACTGAAACTGAATATATCATCCATATATACATTTTATTTGTGCCACTGTGGACAGAACGCACCCTGCGGGATATCTTAATCTTTTTAGTGCATCCATAATAAAGGTCCTCCAATGCGAGATGAAGATCTCTTTCTATTGGTGGATCCTGAAGCTTTTCTTTCCGTCCACGCAAGCTCTCAAAAGCCGTGTTGACCTCATTGCCATCACCAGTGAAGAAATCTATAAAAATTAGAGGATAAAACTAATCAAAATACACTATTACTTAGGTCTCAAACTGGATTTCTGCAGGGCCGCAGCTCTGCACAGTTTCGCTCCAACCCTAATCAACCAGAGCTGATCAAGTTGTTCAAGACTACTAGACTATTAAGCAGGTGTGAGTTGGAGGTGGTTGGAGATTAATTATGCAGAGCTGTGGCCCTCCCAGCCTGATCTCACGAGAAAACGTAAGTATTTAACGTTTTGGCAGTTTAGTGGCTAATTCGTACGAATTCGTACGAGTTCAGTCGTAAGAAAATGTACGATTTTAAAAAGGAGGCGTGGCACCTAACCCCACCCCTAAACCCAACCGTCATTGGGGGATACGCAAATCGTACTAAAATGTACGAATTAGATCGTACGAATTTGTACGAATTAGCCACTAAATGAAAAAGTTACGAATTGCCATGAGATTGTGTTGGCCCTCCAGGAATTGAGTTTGAGACAGTTGCACTAGAACTTTGAACTAGTTCACACAACATAGATCAGAGTGCCCAAACTCGGATCTGGAGGGCCAGTGTCCTGCCTTTTTTAGTTCCAACCCCACACCTGAACCAGCTAATCAAGCTGTTTCTAGGTAAACTAAAACTTCCAAGCAAGTGTGTTGAAGGAAGCTGGAGCTAAACTATGAAGGACACCAGCCCTCCAGGACCGAGTTTGGACACCCCTGACGTAGATGATCAGTCATTTGAGAGTGTTTTCATCCCTTAAAAAATAACCTGCAAAAGGATTATCTCCTCCGAAAAACTGTCGAAATGTTTCATCTGCATTTCCATGGTAGACGTATCCCGATGACCAGGCGCTGTTCACTCCCAGCTCAGATGGGATTCCTCCTTTCAAACCCTCCTCCCCAAACTTATCATAAGTGGCCTTTTTACGTGCTGATTGGATGAGAAACAGAAACATCATGAACAATCATCCAAAGTTAACTGTGACAGAATTCTATACCATGCTAATTTGACCCAAGTTTACACCTACTGCCACTTTATTAGGTATACATGTACAACTTCTCATTTCCACAAATAGTTTTTAGCCATTTTTTTATTGTTTGGGCATATAAACATGCTCAAGATGAAGGAAAATTGCACAAATCCAGTTTGGGTTTTTATCCAGGTAAGTTTGAGCTTAGTTTAAGCAAACTGAGTTTTCAGGCTCAAGAAGGTGGGTTGACTTTGATCAGGTTTTGTTAGCTTAGTAACTTATGCTATAGGGCTACTGTAGCAAGTTTTATTGTGGGTTAAACATTGCAAATCCAAATTTGATGAAGATAAATTCTTGAGAAACTGTGAGCACCCAACCAACTGAATATAATTTAAAAAGTTAGTTCACCAAAAATAAAAATTAAGTTTTTAATCATTCACCTTTATGTTGTTGTAATCCCTCATCCTCCATAGACAGCATAGTCTGGAGGCGTTCAAAGTCCAGAAAAGAAACCAAAAACATTGTCAAAATATTCCTTGCATCTTCAGTGACTCAACTGTAATAATTTTTCACTTTTGTACAACAAAAAACTGTAAAAAAAAAAAAAAAAAGACTTTGTTTGCCTGTGTCTTCTTTTCCGCAACAGGTCAAGGTGTGTGCCTACTGGGCCTTAAAACATATTGCCATCACATGGAGTGTTTTGACAATGTTTTTGGCACTGAACATTTCAGAACCATTGCTGTATATAAAGGATGAGGAAGCTCTCAGATTTTTTACTACAATGTATTTATTTGTGTCCAGAAGATAAACAAAGGTCTCAAAGGATTGAACAGACATGAGGGTGATGACAGAAATGATGTTATAATTGTGCTTTGTGACCAAGGGGGCCCAACCTAGTTGGAAGGTGTAAAAAAGTGGCGGATAAATGTATATGCAAGGTATAAATAAATTTTAATAATATTTAGCTCTATATGTTACAAATTCTGTCCCACTATGTACTCCAAATATTCATGTATTTTGGTCCTACTGGAAAGCATTCATATGCACGCTCTTTTTAGAAGCAGATTTAGTCGCAAACCATATTGTATACACAGCGTTTTGGGCTCAGAACTTTCTGGGACCGACATAATGTTTACAAAGATACATAGATAAATCCGTTCCGTTGTAATAAAACGTTTTAGTAAGCATATTCTACAGCAGTTGTGGGTTGCATGTGTGTTTTGTGAATGTAAATTGTGGCCTGTCACTGTCTTGTGAACATACGGTCGCTCAGCACGTCAAACGCCTCCGCCAGCAGATTGAAGCGCTCGGCGGCGCGCGCGTGGCTGTTGCTGCGCGGGTGATGCTTCAGTGCGAGCCGCCGGTACCTGAGGAAAAATATAACAACGTACTATTAGTAAATTAGTCTTCTATTGAAGAAAACGTCTGCCATTTACTTCAGTATAACGTTATACTTATATTTAAAGAAACCAAACGAACGTCACTTACGCCTTCTTTATGTCTGCATCAATGGCGTTGCGGTTTATTTCCAAAATAGCGTAATAGTCTCTGCCCATCGCGTGTTTATTTAATCCTACACTTTAAATGATTCAAGAGACAAAAACTCAGTACGAATAGCGTCCACCTGTTAGATTATTGTTGTCGGATGTTGCTATGGACACGGAGACTTGAACTCTGGGTAATGTAGTGTACAGCTAAAAACGCGATAAATCACCATGAAACGAATTGATACATCAATTATAACAAGCACTACTATGTAAATATAAGACTCAGTAATCAAATGTTGATATATGCCGACTTTAAAGCTTTGTGTCTGTTGAAAAAATGCAATGTAAAAACTACACATAATACCCAAACTAAATTATGCCTGCTCTTATCCACTTCGTTAAAATATATAGTTTAACTACATTTATGACACCTTTAAGAAAGATTAGGTAACTGTAAAGACGTGTTAAAGTGATAGCTCATTTAATAATATATAAGAAAGCTATATATATATATATATATATATATATATATATATATATATATATATATATAAGATATTCCATATCCATTGACTTCCATAGTAGGAAAACCAAATACTAGTCAGAACAGGTTTCCAACATCTTTCGAAATATCAAATTTTATGTTTAACAGAAGAATCTAATAAAGGACTGAAAAAAGTAGTGACACAAACTCACAGCATTTGACGACTGATTCATGCATTATAGACTATATTGAGGAAGGCAAACAATTTACATTTTTAATTTCTAAAGCATTCGAAAATCTGAAAGTGAGTAAATGATGCCAAAATATTAACCTATCCCGTTTTTTTCATATAACTGCTACTTTCATAGCACTTCATTTTGCCTTGATATTTAATATCTCTTGTTTAAATACACTATGGACAGCAGCTACACTGTTTTCTTTGTGCCCTATTTCCACCTGGGGATACTCATCCTGAGCCCTCTAGAGGACTTCTAGAGGTATTCATAATCTTGGACCAGGTCGTATCCTGAGCAGATGTTGTGGTGGTCATGGAGAAGTGGAGAGCATGAGACTGATTCCTGAAAGAGACCAGTGACAGACAAGTCTTTGCATTGATTCCGTGGGCCAGCCTGAACACCCACTGGTGACCTACTCACACCTGCAGCTTCTCCAAGATGGACGTCCAGCTTGCAGCCCATGCAGCTGGTGCCTATAGACTGCAGCTCTGCACAAGACGTTTGGCCAGAGGAGAAATAGTCATGCCCAACTGAGCCTAGTTTCTCTCTAGGTTTTTTCCTTTACTTTCGTCAATTGGTGAAGTTTGTTTCTCGCCACTGGCTTGCTTATTTTGGGACTTGTGGAGATGTGGATTGATAGATTTGCTCTTCAGTGTTTGGATTTTCAGCACTTTAAACCACACTGAACTGAACTAAACTAAACTTCAACTCTGAAAACTGGACTGACACTGTTTCAATTTACTAACTTCTATGTTAAGCTGCTTTGACACAATCTACAATGTAAAAGCGCTATAGAAATAAACATGAATTGAACTGCCACTGCCATGCAAATAAAAAATTGTACTGCTCCCAATATTACATTATTAAATAAACTGATAATGACAGATCAACACAAAAATGATTAAGTATACAGTATATAAAAAAGACAAGCATGAAGTTTATTTATTTTTTATTTTTTGATTTAATAATTACAATACACATGCTTTGAGTAAAAAAGGAGACATTTTCTTTAAATTAATAATTATGAATTTTTGCAAGAAGTTGCTCGAGCTCAGGTCTTGACTTGAAACGGGCCAGGTAATCTTCTTTTGTGTGCTAGAATAAAAAAAAACACAAGAAAATAAATTAAACCCATGACATTCGACAGGATTGCCACAAATGCAGTCAGACTAGGGCTACACGATTTTGGAAAAAATCGAACATTGCAATATTTCTTTAGTTTGCGATATATATGAATCAGAGGTCGCGTTAAGCGAATATTTTCTGTCATTGACAGATTTTTTTCAGCAGTGACGGAAATATCTGAAGGTGATCTGTCATTTTGACAGATTATGCTGAGGGCGATCTATTGTAATTTGTAGCTAATTGTAATTCCCACTTTTTTTCCAGCAGATGGCGCATGTCCTTCTTTTGTCTCCTCTTCAGTCAGTGTATGCGTACAGTTGCAAAAATGTGACAGCAGCTGAGTGTGAGAAGTTTCTTTAAACGGCCAAATAGTTGTAATATTAATAATAAAGGGAAAAAAAGAGGAAGTGATGCGGTGGACGATGAAGAACAACCAGATAAAACTTCTCAGTCGCCGACAGCGGTTAAGAGCCAACCAAGAAGGTCAGGTGCTTTGGAGTGCGTTGTGAGCACTGCCGAACGCAGAGGGGTGCAGCAGCAGCTGCGCCCCTGGTGCAGAAGGAGCGCGTGCTGTAGTATTTTTTCCCGGTGAAACGAGTGCTTGCAGGATCGGGAAATCCCACATTCAGAAAATCCAGCAAACTTAGTTCTGATCACAGCCTTAGGAGAATTGTATCCTAACTACAAAACACTGGCTGAAGTGGCGCTAGTAAATCCGGTCTTTGGTCACGAGAAGTCAACTTTCCGAGGCAAAGACACAGAATTTAATGACAACTGCCTCTGCATCAGTCTCCCTTGATGCGTTTGATTACACACAGGCAAGCATCCAGTTCAGGTCGACGCAGGAGGAAGATATGAGTTAAGGCAGATAGGAGTTTTTGTTTGTTTGTCAAATAAATAAATGAATATTAAAATATGAATGAAAAAAAGTGATTAAAAAGTCTGCAAATTAAATAACGATCAATAATAGGTTATGATGGAATTTTTACATCCCTCTCCGTCAAAATGACGGACAATGACAAAGTCTAAAGCGACCTCTGATATGAATACAATTTCATCATTTGACTTAATATCTCTATTTGGAAAGATTTATAATGTTCAATCGATTAGGATGATTCTGCAGTGGGAGTGCATCTTCATAATATCTAATAAACAATCTATAAACTTTTTGGGGTCCATTCGGTCATGTGGTATGTGCTATTTGCAGTGTATTTCTCTATTTCCATGTGTTGTCAGTATTTTCATGCATAACAATCTATAAATAAAATCAAGAAAAATATACAATTAAAATGAAGTGTTTTATCATGTCCCGAGCGTAATGATATTCAAGTACAGTGACTGAATGATAAAAATAATTCAATAAAATTAATTGTAGTTAAGTTCAAAAACGGTACAATTTCTTGTACCTGAATGTTTCTAAAATCATTTTACAATCATCATGTCCCGAGTGTAATGATTTTCATGTATAGTAACTAAATGGTAAAAATAAAATTTATTTAATAAAATTTATTTATTATTGCGAGATCGATGCTGAAACGATAAATTGTGCAGCCCTAAGTCAGACAGATTTTAAAATACAAAAATAATATTTTTATACGGTATAATTTTCTGACCTCCTTCAGACAGAGTTGCACCCCCTCAGGCTGGTTCTTCAGAATGACCTCCATAAGTATAGGAAAAAGTGTTGCCTTCAATTCACTTATCTAAACACACAACACCAATAAATCGATCACACACAACAGGACACATTATATCACGACATATCAAAATTGCACACTTTTGCATTTACTCCACCTGAACAACACGCTCATGGGTCTTCAGGACTGCGTCAACAAACATCTTCATGCCCTGCTCCTGCATCACCATGACCTCTGTGCTTTTCGTAGGCAGGGCATAGCTTTAAAACAAAAAACAGAGATTTATTTCATTAGTAACTTCAAACTATTCATAGGACTCGAATTGATGCATAACTATCATCAAACATTTATTTTAAAAGTAAAACATGCATTATTATGTTGTCAGTTTTTCATTTAAGGAATATTGAGCTTCCAAAACACCATCAAAACATTAAGAATAGTCCACTCAAATCTGTCAATCATCTTCCAGCTTGACCAATAGTGTCAGCCTGATCGTTACAGTAGCCACGCCCCAAACTGACACTATTGGTCAGTATTTAAGGAGGGTGATGAATAAATGTTATTTATATCGGCATATAACTACACCTTCATCTTTAATATGACTTTGAGATTATGTTTTGAATTTTGGGATGTGTTTGTATCTGTTCTTAAAGGGACAGTTCATCCCAAATTGAAAATTCTGTCATTATTTACTAAGCCCTTCACTTGTTCCAAGCTTGTTTGAGTTTCTTTCTGTTGAGCACAAAAGAAGATATTTTGTAAAATGTTGGAAAACGGGTAACCACTGACTTGTTTTTCCTACTATCGATGGTTACAGGTTCGCAACATTCTTCAAAATATCTTCTTTTGTGTTCCACTGAAAAATAAACTCAAAGTTTGGATCCACTTGAGGGAGAGTAAATAGTTTGTACATTTTCATTTGTGGGTGAACTATAACTTAATAAGGATTTTATCAATCTGATCACAAGCGGAGGATGCTGTAAATGAAGCTTTTGAGATGTTTTGATTTTGTCCACATTCAACCAGAGGTAGTCGAAAACACATTTGTCTGAATTGCTTTCTGGTATAGACCTTTTTCATGGCTGCTGCATGGAGGGCGCCATAGCGACCAGCGTCTTCCGGTAGAATGCTAAAAACTTCCGTTTACAGCGTGTACAACTGGTAATTTGCGCTCCGAAAATGGGTTTTAATAACGTTTTTAATGGATAACAGAGTGTTTTTGTGACACACAACTTAGAAATATGTCTGTTAAAGCCGTTTTAATCTGTCACATGTGGTTCAAGCGCGTCAGAAATACGAGAAAAACATTCTCCTAGTTCATGTGTCTGCCGTCAGAAATACAGTGTGTGTATGCGTTCCCGGCCTGTCAGCTGTTAGCTCAGCGGCTCTTTAACACTCACACACAGAGACACAGAGAGAAAGAGAGCAAACCAGAGTACTGGCATGAAACTTAACAGGTATGAAAGTCGTGCAATTTACAAAAATGACCAATAAAAGTCTGTTATTGATCCTCTGCTGGCTGATTTGCTGTTCATTCTAATCGCGAGCCGTTTGTGTTTTATTTCGTGTGTTGCTTTTACCACGATTTGTGTTTTTCTGTCATTTTGAAATGACACACCTATATTTTCACCTTGTCACAGTTATTAAATCAGTGTGTCAGTGGCACAGTACAGGCTACGTGTGTGTGTCAAACATTTTGGTGAATTACATTTGTCTGGGCTGGTTATATATTTGAAATAAAGAGAAAATGTTGACTTTAGCGATGACAAGGCTTCATTTAAACTGCAGAAGATGCCCTCTGACAACGAGGGGGAAATGCCTCACAGCAGCAGTTTTCCATCCTATTAGATCGCATTTCTTTAAATGATCAGTCCAGGAGATGGTGCTGATGGACAACAGTATTAGTTCAAAGAGGATAAAAGCAGGTAAAATAGATTAAAACTATCGTTTCAAAGCTGTCCAATTGTGACTGTTTACACGCATCAGCTGCCGACCGGAAGTTCTTCGCATTCTCCTTGCGCATACACGCAAAGCATAATGGGTAATTTTGCGTTCCAAGAAAAAGGTCTATAAACGCTCAAAATTATGACGTCTACAAAAAGCCACAAAATATCAACTATGATTTACTAACAAATGTCTTATGGCAGATGGGATTTAAACCTTTTGAAATGGTACAGCAGAAAATCTGTTGAAACACAGCTTAAAATCGTAAGTTTGGATTGAAGTTTAAACATAAAAACCCCCAAAAGTATAGGTTTTACCAGCCGTTATTCTTTCTGACACAAACTCACAGCATTTGACGACTGATTCATGCATTATAGACTGTATTGAGGAATGCAAACAATTTACATTTTTAATTTCCAAAGCATTCGAAAATCTGAAAAGGTCCACATATTAATAAATAATGTTATGACAACAGTTTTAACCTTATAATTGAATTTTGAATAGAAATTCGAATGGAAAAAAATGTCTCCCACCTTTCGTCGACCTTGATGTCCAAACGTTTGCAGAGATTGTGTATGTATTGGGAATAATGTTCCACTAGGGTCATGTCATATCCAGAAACACACACATTAATCACACCAAACTTTGTGCTTGTTGCTTCTATGATCTCCTTCATCTGCACTTTTTCCTTCTTCTTCTTTTGCTGGATAAATGTAATTCAGCATATATAATTGACAGGCTGTAAAAAAACACTGCATAGTAGGGTTGTCACGATACTGGAATTTGTTACCAATTGATACTGAAAAGCTCATCAGTTTACTATCTGTCTGCGGTTACACGCAGTGAACAGCGGTGAGTTGGGTGAACTGATGACCTTCATGGCCGAGCACAGTCATTTCTGTTGAGCACGTGAACACAATGGCAAATCAGTGCCGTTTAAGAACGTGCTCAACAGCGCTCAAATGTTAGCGGGAAATGGAAGTTTTTAAAATTTCAGTATCGATTGGTACCATACCTTTCAACCCTCCTGTTTTTTCCGGGACTCTCTCATATTTTACAGTTCTATCCCGTTATCATCCCGTAAAGTTATTTTCCCATATTTCTCAGGGTGTTCAGGGTGGCAATAAACATTAAAGAGCTGATCCTCCCTTTACGCAACCCATACCCTGAACCATCAGGGGCTGCTCCTTGCTCTTAAACGTGAGTCTGTTCTGTTCTTTCACTTTGTTTAGGCATGAAAACACTTTGAAATAAAAATTAAAACCTCAGGAATCCCTTTCCTTTTCATTACAGGTGCCGTCTCCACTTCATATGCAAAACAGTAATATAGCAGTGTGTGACTGTCAGCTGACGCGCTCCATAGTGATAAATAGATGCTGTTTCCCAAACGAATTCTGTATGTGCGATTTGACACGGAGCGACAGTCTGAGTTTTGGGTGATTGTTTAAACAGACATGTACACATAATTAATAATAATAACATCTAAAGATGTCGATCTTGGTGGTTTTTTTTTTCAAAAACAACTAATTTCATCCTAAATGAGCATCAAGTTAGGAAAGCAATCGAATGCTTTCATTATAATGTTAGATGTGTGCATTTTTAAAGTGACGCCTGTTATTTAATGTAATCAAACGAAAAAACAATCTAAATAAATAAGAGATTCATTTATTGCTCTTTAATCAGAATGTGTAAGTTATGGAGTAAGGATACGGCTAATGAGATTTGATAGCTTGATTCTATTTAATTATAACAGCTATTAATTTTAATAAACTGAACTGTTTGCTAATGTATTTGCTGCTAATGTACACTATTTATTTTTTCTTTTGTAAATATTAATAATAAAACATATTTCTGACCATTTAACTGTTTATTTACAATAAAACAGCTCCAAATTAACATATTTAGTAATTAGTAGGAATTTTTTGATAATAACCTTATTATGGTGGGCATATTCCGTATTTGCACATCCCAATGTTGACAGGTATGATTGGTACCGAATTCCATTGTCATGACAACCCAACTGCATAGTCTGTGTGTTTGTGTGTGTATAAAACTTTCGTCTTACTAGTTTTGGAAGAAATCGCTTATATCTTCCGATACCATGTGTGGGCATTGACCTATACTGTCTGTGTAGAAGACCTGTTAGACACAAAAACACCATTCAGTTAATTATATATGAACGCACACATATATGTGAAATTACAGAATATACAGTATCGTTGCTCTTACCCAAAGGCATTTGTGGAGTCAACACTTGACTTCTGTGATATTGGAAAAAAACATTGATCAAGTTTGGTGATTCATTTTATGTTTACTATACACTTCCTGACAAAAGTCTTGTCATTAATCCCAGTTGTAAGAGCAACAAATAATAACTTGACTTCTAGTTGATCATATGAAAAGTGGCAAAAGATAGATTTTTCTGATGAATCATCTGTTGAACTGCATCCCACTCATCATAAATACTGCAGAAGACCTATTGGATCCCACACGGACCCAAGATTCTCATAGAAATCAGTCAAGTTTGGTGAAGGAAAAATCATTGTTTGGGATTACTTTCAGTATGGAGGCATGCAAGAGATCTGCAGAGTGAATGGTAACATCAATAGCCTTATCAATAGTTATCAAGACATTTGTGCTGCCCATTACATTACAAACCACAGGAAAGGACAAATTCTTCAGCGGGATAGTGCTCCTTCTCATACTTCAGCCTCCACATCAAAGTTCCTGACAGCAAAGAAGGTCAAGGTGCTCCAGGATTGGCCAGCCCAGTCACCAGATATGAACATTATTGAGCAAGTCTGAGGTAAGATGAAGGAGGAGGCATTGAAGATGAATCCAAAGAATCTTGATGAGATCTTGGAGTCCTGCCATGACTTTATATTCTATACTGTACATTATTTCTATTAGGTGACGAGACGTTTGTCTAAGCAAAGTCAGACCTTACCGTCCAAATAAATAATTAAAAATTAAGGCATGATCATATTTTATTGTGGTAAAATAAGTGTAATCTTGAGGCGTTTGCCTTTCATATAAGCCACTTCTGATACCAATTGATCAACTAGAAGTCAAGTTATTATTTGTAGTTCTTGAAACTTGGATAGGTGACAAGACTTTTGTCAGGGGGTGTACTGTAAGCATTAGCTCAATTTAGAGTAACTGTTTTCCACTTTAATGTATTACAGGTGTATTTTATTCCTTTTAATCAAGCAAATATGCTGATTTGTTGCTCAAAATATTTTGGAAAAGCATTAATGTTGGAAACTTTTCATATTTCTGTATCAGTTTTGATATATTACCATTAAATTAAAATAATTAACACATTTCATTAATCAATTAATTTATAATGAATGAATGTTTTTAATGACTATTATACTATAACGATTACTACTGACAGATGAACATTAATAATAACAATAGAGCAGGAAATCAGCATAATAATGTTTAAAGAAAGACTGCAAAGATTACGTTTTAAAATATTATCACTTAATAATAATATTTCATAAAATAATCTAATACATTTATTAAAAAAATTATAACAATACAATATAAACTGACACTTACTGTACGGATGAAGCGACACACACTAGCGCCCGCGCGTTCTGAAGCCGCAACACCTTATGAAAACAATAACACACACAAACAATTATGATTTTGTAATATTGCAAACAATAATTAAAACGTACAGCTCTTACACTTTGACCTTGGGACATATTAACAACACATACTACTGAAAACCACCAAGACTAAAACGCCAAACTGTAATACTGCACCTTATTCAATAAAGAGTTCATGGTTTCGTGTCGACAATGCTGCAGTAAAACTTCAAATAAGCAGCCAGAATCTGTAAATATCAGTCCGAGAAGCGCATGTACAGCTCCTGATCTTCTTCGCTGATGCGAGGAGGTGATTTTACGATCATTCAGCAAACTGTTTCCCCCTGTTGGAGGCGACAGATAATACTTTTAGAATTACACGAAAGACTGAAAAACAAATCCATTTGCATTCACAATCTTAATCTCAAATAGTAAACCTGCCTTTGTGGTCTTCATTAAAGATATGGAGAATTATATAAAGTTGATTTCAAGATCGACTAATAAGAAAGCTTTAAAAAATATGCTCTGCTTTTAAGATATTTATATACGTAATCTTAATTTGACCCTTGTATTTGCAATAACCTTTAATGTTTTTTCTTCCCCCTCTCTCTCTTCTCTTTATTTCTTATATTGGTATTATTTTCTCTATTGTTTCATACTGTACTGTACTTTTCGACAATGTCACTTGCTGATACTTAATGTGTACTGTTATGGGGCGAAGCGGTGGCGTAGTAGGAAGTGCTGTCGCTAGTGGTGGGCAAAGCGAGGCTTCGTGAAACACTGAAACAGTCGAAGCAAATGTGTCGAAGCTTCGAAACGTTTCGAAACCTCACTCTACAGTGACATTTAGTGGTCATTTTTTATATATATTGCACTGAAACAGCTTCAGCAAAGAACGATTGAACAGATTGAGGGATTAAACCCCACTTTGTGAAAATGGAATCCTTCAAGTAACATTGTACAGTGGTTATAGTGTCAGACATCCATGCAGGAGTAGTAGGTTTCGAAGCCAGTCAGTAGCAGTTGTTTTGAAATGCTTTAATACCAGTTGGTAATGCTTTGCTCTTGTATAGTTTTGTTTCAACATTGGTCTGATATCCGAATAAACAATTTGTGAATAAATATGTCTTGTTTTTGTCTTAAAACAGGGTTGTTGCTAGATCAAAAACGGTGGCCTGAAGTTATCAAGAATTATTTATATTATTCATTAAATTTCCCATTTATTGTATTTTATTAATGTCTACCCAAACCCTAAACCCAACCATACTGTAAAAATATTTATTATTGTTTTACAGTGTTACAAAAATGATGCTAAATTGATGGCGTAACTGTAGCTGTATCCTATTTAGGCTACACAAAACAGAAACATGATTAAAATACATAAAACCATGATTTCGAAGTCGGGATTCGAACCCAAAACATCATGGTAAGCATAGAATCAATAAGCAAACCCACAGTGCTCTATGCCATTTGAGACAGAGATAATTTGGAGACCTTGGCAGTCAAATTAGGATTCACCAGGTCTCGAAACGTTTCTAAGCTGATCGATGCTTTGAATCGCTTTAGTCACGTGACTAGGTGTTTCGAAACACTTTAGTCACGTGACTTGGGTGCTTCGGATCATGCTTCGGTGCAGTGATTCGAAACACTTAAGGTGCGTTCGACATGAAGCTCAGCTGCAGCCGGTGATCAACGAGATTAGCCGAGCGCAGGCGGGGCGGAGTTGAAAACGGAGCCGTCAAGACGGACAGCTGGACACTTCGGGACTCAAAGTTGCTGCAGTCATGATGACCGATTACATGGCGTCATCATATTTTTTTGTTATTTTTATTTATAACAACAAAACATTTACAAATAAAACAGAATACAGTTTCTACAAACTGTAGTTCCTTTTTAAACAATAAGAGAGAATTATGAATAAAAGACATAACAAATGCATGAGAGAAATAAGAGGAAATGAGAGGTTAATATAAACATAAAAACGAACAGGTCTATTAAATACAAAGCAATAAGCATAAATTCTAGGAGTTAAACATCAACCTTTAGGCTAATACTTCTTGTTTGAATATGCTAAAAAAGGGTTTACATATATGTACATTTATAGATAGAAAAATTTCCAATGTAAAAAGTAAAACAAGGTGTTTTGATTAGGGCTTAATAAATGACATCATTTTGGATAATGAATGAAATTTCAAAAAAGCATTTTAATTCAAAAAGATTGTGTTGAAAACAACAAAAGGTAAAATAAGTGAGCTATGTAGAAGTTTCCAAGAAAGAGCAGGTAGCCTTTAAACTGCTAGACAGGAAATAAAATAGATATTTATATTATAATAATAAAACCATTTTATAATTATTTAATAAAATAGTTCATGGGGATGAATGCAGTAAATAGTCTGTATAAAAAAGTTAAAAATAAACCTGCGCAAACAAGCTAACCTTTATAACCAGATTATTTAACAAAAGATGATTACTGCAGTAAAATATTTGTAGTCTTTTAATAAGCAAGATGTGTACAGGATAGAGAGGGTGTGAAAAGTGAATTGTTTGTTTTGAAACTTTTGAATCGGAATTTGTCCAATTATAAACCTGAAATACACGTGTTTGTTGTCATGTGGTAAACTCGGCCAATCGTGTAATATCGGTGTCGTCATCAAAGCTCCTGCAGTCGCTCTTCAGAAGCTGCACGGTCTGAGTTTGCCGTCTGATCTCGGAGCGCTGTCGCGGTACTTTGATGCCACATGTGACAGTCACGTGGCGTCGGCGCAGCATCAATCCGGACAAGATTTCTAACCAGAATGCACCGCTTTAAGACAGATTTCGATCGATCTGCGCAGCGCTGCATGAAGTCGAACGCACCTTTACGCTTCGGGATCTCGACACTGTGTCAAAACATCAGTTTCACGTCAGCCATCCCTAGCTGTCGCATCACAGCAACAAGGTCACTGTTTCGAGCCACGGCTGGGTCAGTAAGCATTTCTGTGTGGAGTTTGCATGTTCTCTCTGTGTTCGCGTGGTGCTCAGGTTTCCCCCACAAGTCCAAAGACATGCGGTACAGGTGAATTGGGTAGACTAAATTGTCAATGTGTATGTGTGTGTATGAGTGTGTATGGGTGTTTCCCAGTGATGGAAGGGTATCTGCTGCAAAAAGAAAATGCTGTTGGCGGTTCATTCTGCTGTGGCGACCCCAGATTAATAAAGGGACTAAGCCAAAAAAAAAAATGAATGAATGAATGTACTGTTATGGATGTTCCGTGTTTCAGTGATAAAAAAACACATTCACTATATTTCCATCCACATTAATAATAATAACAATACAAAATTATATAATTCAAATAAATACCAAAAATTAACAAATAAAATAATTTATAAAACAATAAGCAGCAGGGAAGTTAAAGTTCTCAAAATATGAAACCAAAATCCAATAATAAACTATATAAATAACTTGCTTTTTGACTTTTCATCTCTCTTAATGTCTTAATGTGAGTCTAAAAACTCACAGAGGATGACATAGCATCTACAAAATAAATATACATGATATACAAAATAAACATGGCAGCTGCAAAATGAAAATGTACACCATACACACATAATAAATATTACAATCATTAATCCATTAAGTTTATTTACCTTGTTTCAAATAATATACACAGTTTATTATAGTAATTATTATTGTGTATTTTTTGTCTGTCACTTATTTTTATTTTTTTTATTGTAAATTTTATGGGCAACAAGGCCTCACAGCAAAAAGCACATTAAACATATATCTAAACTGGCATCAGCATAAAAAATTTAATCCTGACCACAGTTCAAGGGTTAACTGAACGCGATGATGCAGAATAGTGACGCCAGCAACGTGACGTGGCGCTTGAAAAGCTCAACCTAACCCTGTTTGTCGTCCCGCCTAGTTTTCATATATGGGCACCATTCCGCTTACTCACAGTAAATACTAATTTCCCCACTAACAAAATACACTTAAATATTTTTTATTTTTTATAATTTAAATACGAAAGCAAAATGACTAGTTGAGTGAAGCTGCTAAATTTACATTCCACTAATAATAAATACATCAATGAAAATGTAACGCTCAAAATATATAAATATGCAAATTACAGATTAAATGATTGTGATACTGATAAGACATCTGTATATTTTATCTAATAAATAATTTCATCAATTAGACGGAACGCCGTTCTAAATAAAATATTCGTTGTAATCTTTTCTAATTCAATAGGCTAGCTCAGCTGTCAATCACTCCTCTGAGTGTCGTGCTAGGTTGCGGCGCAGAACTGGGCCTGAATAGGCGGCTGAGAGTCTCAAACTGCACCGAGTTGGAGAAAACTGGATACTAACAGCTTTATTTTCTTGTTTAGAACATTTTAATAGTTAAAACAACAAGTTTAAACCAACATTAGGCCCAGTGGAACCGGCAGCATGTCTGCAGCAGGAGATTTCGGCAACCCGCTCCGCAAATTCAAGCTAGTTTTTCTGGGAGAGCAGAGCGGTGAGTCCCGAACCGAACCAGATCTAACGGTTCTATTTTAAAAATCTTTCTTAAGTCTGAATGTGATGTGTAAAACGCGAACATATAAGTGTCTTACATTATGAGTAAATTTATGAATCTGTAAATCTATCTATCTATCTATCTATCTATCCATCTATCTATCTATCTATCCATCTATCCATCTATCCATCTATCCATCTATCTATCCATCTATCCATCTATCCATCTATCCATCTATCCATCTATCCATCTATCTATCTATCTATATATCTATCTATCTATCTATCTATCTGTCTATCTATCTATCTAATAATGTGCAATATTTTGTAATATGATAAGACACTCAGTGTACTAAATATCTGAAATATTATAGTGTCTCTGAGTGTGCTGGAATGTGTGTACATATCTGGTTGTCTTTTATGCTCATAGGTATAGTAAAACATGGCAAAACAACTACTTTTGATTTACAGTTGAAGTTGTATTTGCTAACATAAGTTAGTTATGATGGCTGTTGTCTTCCGATAGCAATTGATATCAACAGGTTTGTTTTGGGACAGGGTTTTCAAATTAGGGTCCTGGTAAGGCAAAAAAGTTTAAATTAATGACAAATAATAAATTTATAATTTATTTATTTAAATGAATGATGATGCAATTTATGGAGATGACTATAAAATGGATAATCTTAAGATGAATATACAAATATAAAGGCATAGCAATATATGTATATAATTTATTAATTATAATATAACATAATTGCTTAAATACATAAGATGCAAATAATCTAGACATTTATTTAAACGAATTAAAAATTAAAAAGCATAATTCTGATTAAAATAAATAAATGGAAATAGATTAAAAAGTAATTAAGTATGAATAAATGTATACATGTTTAATAATAAGTAGAATTGTTTTTATAATGCACCAACATATGTAAAAAAATAATTCATAAAGTAAATGATTCATTAATAATTGATATAAAATATTTAAATATATATTTTTTACATTATTAGAACTTAATATATAGAAGATACTAAATACTGGATCAATGCCTGTTCAGATTTTACAACGTTACAATTGTAAACACTTAAGTCCCTTTTTAAACTGCATTTCGTATTCATTTCACAGTGTATTTTTGTCTCTCTCTGCTGTGTTAACATGATATTCTCAAGTTTGACTGAGAGCTTTTGTTGGTGACGTGCTGTGATTTTCTGTATCGTTTAACCACTGAACACTCATATTTCAAACTTGTGAGCACATGCACGCGTTCATAAGTGATAAAACACCAACAACTGCCTATTAAATACTGCTTAAGTCTGAATATAAGAGCTGCTCCCCTTTCTGAAATATCTGTCGCACACAGTGTTTCACTGGACACCAATTTCACAAGTCATTGGGCAAGAATTCAAAAGTACATCTGCAGCATAAAGCATAAACAAAGATTATGTGGCATTATTTAGTAAACATCTTTCAGACTAGACTTGTAAAAAATGCTTGAGGCTTTTTCTGAAATTTGAATAGGAAAATAAACATTGCAAACTGTTTGCATATTTACACAGACACCATTGCATGTGTTGTTCATGGTCTCCTTTTAGATAAATCTATCACATGTGTCATGTGAGAAGAGTCTGATGTAAATGAGAATTGAATTTGCACAGAAAATTTTGATAGTTTTTAACTTGTTCGTAACTTGTTTATATTTGGATTGAATTATATTTTATGTACATTTCCAGTACAAAATCATCCCAATCAATCTAAAATGAGGAATTCTTAACAAATAGAGCTATTGAAGTCATCTTGCAATGTCAATGTTTTTTCCAATATTGTGCAGCCCTAATATTAGGTAATGTTATTTTTTTCTGTTATTACCTCTAGTAGTGTGCTAAAACCGTAGGCAGTTACATACTCCACGTTTTATTAAATGGAGTTAATAATAATAACCAGTTATAACTAAAATTAACATTTAGTGTAATACATCTGGCTTTTTCTCACTGTTGATTTTAACGCATTAAGGTTTACCAGTGAGACTTCTGTAAAGTGTTAGCTATTGTACTTTATAGTCCTTGTGCAATTTAATTTGGTCGAAACATTTGTGTACTCTGATTATGTATATACATTATGTGTTTATTGTTATTATTATTACTGCTAAAGTATTTTTCGGCTTAGGTCAACATTGTGATAATACCGTATATAGTCAGAAAACTACAGCAAGTAATTTCAGCCACTGCACGATATTGGAAGAATCTGTTCCTGCGATTTATTTTATTTTTCTGCAATTAAATTTTGCAATATAAATACAGTTTTCTTTGACAGTTTGAATAGTTTGAGGGTTTTCTGAGGACTCTAACAGTTAATTAAATATAGTAATTACTATAGGGGCTACATGATATTGGAAAAAAACTGGCGTCGCAATATTTTATTTTCCTGCAATGTTGAGTATAAGTTTAACAGATGAAATGAGTAGCTCTATTTGGATAGAATTAATCCATTTAGGATAGTTTAGGATGAAAATAGGATGATTTTGTTGTGGCGTGCAGTGATAGATGCTGTAAATAATTGAAATAAATGATTCATTGTTTTTCTGAGACTCCAACAGTGTTCAGGTACACAAGTTAAATATGTAAAATAAATATCACTTGATTTGTTGTGAGAATTACAAATTTTTTTTATAGCATATATATAATTTAATAATCTTTCCTGAAGTTAATTAACTTTAAACCATCTTGAAATGCGTTCACAGTTACATCTTTAAAACACATGCAAATTAGATGTTTTTTGGTAACTTTATGAACTCTAAAGAAGAATTAAGTCCAGATTGATAGTTTTTACTTAAAACAAGCCAAATTATCTGCCAGTAGGTGAATTAAAATACTCTAATGTTTGCTTTAAAATGTAGATATTTAGGCAAGAAACACAACAAAAATTCAAAGAAAAAAAATAACACTTTATATTTTTTGAATAAATCGTATATATTCTGTATAAATACAGCAATTAAATGTATTTGTGTAGCTCCTGGTGAACTATAATTCAGACTGAACATTGCACATCTTGTGATGTGTCTTTTGTGGATGCGCACTTTGGGATATCAATGCTGAATTGATATATTGTGCAGCCCTAATCGCAACGATCAAATTTGATACCGGCAGAAGCCTAATCTAATGTTTTAGTAGTAACATGATCATTTTTGATTTTGCAGTGGGAAAGACGTCGTTGATTACCAGATTTATGTACGACAGTTTCGATAACACCTACCAGGTGAGTGATGTTGTTTGTTCTCAACTTTAAATGTTTCTGATCAGTTGTGTGGTTTGGCGTGCTTCATCTCTAATGTTTTGTTGCTTTAAATTTTCAGGCCACGATAGGAATTGATTTCTTGTCGAAAACCATGTATCTTGAGGACAGAACAGTAAGTAATTTATTTTTCGCTCTAATAGAAAATGCATATGGCTTTAACTGTTTAAAATATACTAAATGCATGAAATTATCATAGAGATATTAAGAAATGACTGAGGGATTTGATAATCTTTTTGTAAATTAAAGTGAATTTGTTTATTTAATGGAATTGATATTTTCTTTTCTCGTTCCTCAGAACATTATTTGTGTATAATATTATATGTTAAGTTTCTTTGATTTCTGCAACTCTCTCTGAAATAGTGTTAAAGTTGTAAGTGATAAATAATTGTTTCAGTGCATTGTGTTTTAGATGTATAGTAATTAGGGATGTGCAATCGTAAAAAAAGTCTATTGTTTCATATTATTATGCTCTTGTTTATTTTGTGGTGTCACAATGTACATTTCTTATGTTAATACTTTTTTTCATAGTTCATATAAACACAATATTACAAGTGAGAAACATAAAAAAATCTTGAAAGTACAATGTTTACATTTTGCATTTTATTTAGCGACGATGTTGATTTTATTTATTTGCTTTTTACGTTTAACTTTTTATCATTCCTTTTTGAAAAGTGTTCATTTTATTGTTATTTAATTTTTTTAAAGTTCTAAATAAAGCTAGAAATATGATCACATATGAACGAGTGATTTTTCTATCATGCTTTATAATGTAAATAAAAATAATATTACATGCGGTTTAAATATAAACTATTAATTAATTACATTGACAGAAATGGTACTGAATTTGAGATGATTTATTTTGTGATATAAGACTATTGTCATATATATCCCAAACACGATGTCTGGGAGATAAACTCGTATATCTAGAGTCACTTGAGAAGTTTTCACCGCTTTACTTAAGAAAAATCTGCTGTCAGATACTAGCTGATATTGAAAGATGAAAAATGATCAAATAAAAGAATATTTAAAATAGCATATAAATGTTTAATTCATTGTTTTCTTTGAATGTTAAATGTTGTTTTAAACCTTTGATATTTGGAAATGTCTATAAAAGTCAAAGATGAAGTGCGCAAAGAGAAACTCCTGTGCCTTTCTCCACCTGTTGTGTCCATTGCCCCAGCCTATTTCTCTTTTCTCTTTCACTCTCTAGTTATTTGTTCATACATGTTTGTTTCCTTTTATAAAGAATTTCTCTCATTTAATTTTTTTTTTATTTTGTATAATTATGTTTTATTCAGAAGATCTGCTGTCCTGATAATATGGCCAAACCCTGGCCCATACCTTAACCCTACTAACATCTGAATACTTTACTAACAATAGACTTAAAGGGTTAGTTCACCCACTCTTTAATCACTCTGGAGCTGTTTTACCACAATATGCATGCTCATAAAAACCATAAAAAGTTCATTTATAAAAAAAAAACTCTTGCTTATGGCTGTTTTATACAATGGCAGCAACTAGATCTGCATTAAAAGTATAGTTCACCCAAAAATAAAAATACTCACCCTCCACTTGACCAATCCTGTTTGAGTTTACAAAAGCAGATAAAAAAACACCAATTGATTTCCATAGTATTTTTTGTTCTTACTATATATGTCAATGACAGCTTTTCCCAACATTTTTCAGAATATCTTATTTTATGTTCAACAGAATTTTTGTGGAAGTTTTGTTCATGCCATATTTAAAATTAATGATGATAATTCATATATAATTATATAGTTTGTTAAGTCTGTGGCACTAGTAAAGCAGTTATCAATACCAAAGGAAGAAATGTTATTAGACCTTTAGAGAAAAAAAAATGATGCTTTACTTTTGACTTAAACCCATACCTAATAAAACCAATAAAGTGAATGGTTTTACCAATCCTTTGGCCCTTTTTTGTAAATAATTTTCAAATATACAGTTAAAGTAAATATTATTAGCTTTCCTTTTAAAAAATATTTAACAAATGATGTTTAAAAGAGCAAGGATTTTTTACAGTATTACCTATTATGTTTTTTTATTGAGAAAGTCTTCAGCTATAGTAAAAGCAGTTTTACATAAAATAAGACATTTTAAGGTCAATATTATTAGCCCCCTAAAGCAATATTTTTTTCAATTGTCTACCCTGAGCACGCTTGCGTCATCAATGATGCAATTGTTCGGTTAGGACAAGAAGCGCTCTTGCTCAGTACAATGGAGATGGCTTTAATTGTATTGTTTTGTATTCATTTAAGTCAGTGACGCAGTCAATTATTTTGCTGAACAGATCCACAACTTTTGACGCTCATAAATGTTCATGAAAGTCATCATGCTGCAGGTTTTAGGAGGTTTGCTGAAGGTGTAGCTGACGTGCCGTGAGGGGTTTGTAACTTTAGTAAATTAGGACAGTAGTTCTTGTTCATTGAAAAGTAAGATTGATTAGTAAATCCATATGAAACAGTCTCTAAAAGTGACGTTGCGTCTTCAGTTTCGGGCTCAGGTGCACTTTTAGTACACTACTAGCGTACCTAGCCAAAGCCCAACCGAACTGCACTTTAAGCTGAATACTAGTATCTTAAAAATATCTAGTAAAATATTATTTACTTTATTTATTAAAACTATTATGTTTAAAAATGTGTGGAAAAAATATTTTCATTAAGCAGAAATTTTGTAAAAAATATACAGGGGGGGCTAATAATTCTGTAGGGCCAACAATTCAACTGCATATCTTTTGTAGTCCGTAAAAGGAGGACTGAATTTACATTGACGGGTGAACTACCGCCAGCATTTAACAGTCTCAAATACATTGTCCATTTTGCTTTCACCCATTCCTTGCATTTTTATTTTCTATTCTGTTTTTTTCTTCCTATACATCATCTTTTCCTTTTAAACATTTCATTTCCTCCTTTTTTTCCTTTTTACTCTGGTTCCTTTTCTTTTGTTTGTTCTCCATTCACACAGATCAGGCTGCAGCTTTGGGACACAGCAGGACAGGAGCGTTTCCGTAGCCTCATTCCCAGTTACATCCGAGATTCAGCCGCTGCTGTTGTAGTTTACGACATCACAAGTAGGTATCAGAGACTCAGTGTGCGTCCAGTTCCCCTCCTCTTACCTCTTCCTCTTCCCCTTTCTCCCCATCTCTCTCTCTCTCTCTCTCTCTCTCTCTCTCTCTCTCTCTCTCTCTCTCTCTCTCTCTCTCTCTCTCTCTCTGCTGCATCTCTGGTGCTAAAATGTTTGGTCAGGTGCGGCTGCAGCTTTGGGACACAGCAGGACAGGAGCGTTTCCGCAGTCTGATTCCCAGCTACATCCGGGACTCGACGGTTGCTGTTGTAGTCTATGACATCACAAGTGAGTGTGGATCCTCGGCGGGAGATCTTGAGGAAGAGGAAAGATGTCTGTCATCTCAACGCAGTCTCTCCTTTTCTGTCTCTCATTCTATTTGTTTTGTTTGTTTGTGATTCCATCTTTCTTGTCTTATGTTTGTGGGACTTTTTGTTTTTTCTTTGCTTTGCAGTCTGGTGCTAAAGTGGAGCGCTAGACACCTTTGTTTTGTTTCGTATTTGAGCTTACATGTTAACAGATCTTCATTAGTTAATAAAAGGGACATAATAGTCGTTTTTATGAAGATGAATTTAAAAACAAGCTAAACACAGACCAATAAAAATATTAAAGAGCAGTATATTTTTTGCAGTTGTGATCAGTGTTAAGGGTGACGGATTACCCGCTTCGAATGTTATCACTCGATTGAATGGCCGTTATCAGTGGTTATCATATCAGCTAATGGATATGAACTAGTAGGCTCAGAAGGCTGTTATCATCCATCAACATGGTTAATCAGCTATACTTATAGAGAAGACTCAAGATCTGTTTCTACATTACTGTGATTGTTGGGGTAGGAGTAGACGTTAATAAAATACAATTAATAGGAAATTTGTTAAATAATATTAATAATTCTTGTGGTTAATCAGCTTTACTAATAGAGGAGACTCCATATCTGTTTTTTACAACACTGTGATGGTTGGGTTTGGGTAGATGTTCATAAAATACAATTAATGTGAAATTTTAAAATTAATATAAATTATTCTCGTTAACTTCCGGCTGAAGCCATATGTGATCTACTGCTGACTAACCATGTGAATGGATAACAGCCTTCTGAGCCTATCAGTGGGTTCAGACAGCCCCTACTGACCTATATCTATTAGCTGATAACCACTAATAACGCCCCTTCAAATGAGTGATAACATTCAAAATGGCTAAACAAATTCTAAGTTACATAATAATATTACTTTTCTAAGTAAAGTAATGCATTACTTTTAAAAATTAGGTAATAATATTTGAGTTTCTTTACATTTTAACAAAATCCAAGTTACTTTTTATTTTTATTACTTTGCTTTTAAAAAAAGATAATTGTTGAATTAAAATGAACAGTCAGAATGTGCTCAGCACAGACAGAAACCAAGATGATTCTGGCTTACATTTCTGGGATAGAAGTGTTTTCATTATTTTTAGCACTTGGAAGAATATGAAAAGGGGATTATCTCAATGGACAGTGACTTTTACTTCACTAATAAAACAAAAAGTACAAAAGTAGCAAACACATTTCTTTAAACTTGCATTAATCTGTATATACGGCATGTATAGCACTGCGGTCAGGAAATTCTTAGAAGATAACATTATCATACGATATTATTTTTGATGTGTTTTTTTTTTTAAAGGTAAACGAAGGTTATGCAGTGTATTGTTAATAGCTTCTCCATTTAAAAAAAAAAAGAAAAAAACTGAAAGAGATCAAGCCTCAGCCATGCAAGAAATATTTACTCAAAAGTAATGTAATGCATTACTTACCATAAAAAAGAAACTAAGTGACGCAACTACTTTTTATTGGAGTTATTCAATGCTGTGCTTTCAAAAGTAAATTTCCTCAACACTGGTTGTGATCAAAAGTAGAAATATACACTTCTTACAAATACCAAACATTTTTTGTGTTTTTTTTATAATTGCTTGAAATATTAAATGATATGTTTCTGTTATGTGTTCACATAATTCATTTGTAAATGGCCAAAAGGAATTTAAAGGCCATGCAAGTTATTACTTATTTTGGGAAAGGGAAATGCCAAGTCTGGGTAGAGACGCAATTACATGCAAACCATTAAAAATGATGTTGTTATTTTTTTTAATTTTAGTAGAATGATTCTGGTCCTTGATGATTTATAAAATGTAAATAGCTAACAATTCACAAACAAAAAACTAACTAGCGGCATTTTGAAGTTAAAAATAAAAAAAGATAGAGGCAAAATAAAATTAATATTATTTACAACATGATTACCTTTCATCCAGAGCTTGCCAAATAGTTTTGTGCTTTTTCCAGTTTTCATGTTTGGCCACTACTGTAGCGTTGGTTTTCTTGATTCTTTTCCTGTGATTTACATTAATGAGCACAGAGACACTTGAAGCTTTTGAAACTCCTCCTTTCTGTCCTCTTATTTTATCGTTCTGTTATTTTTCTTCTTTGAGTTACCTTCATGTCTATGTTCCTGGGATTCCCCCACAAACCGCTGAGGTTCACCTTCATAATTAACCCATTTTCTCTAAAATCCCTGACAGATGTCAACTCATTCCAGCAGACCACCAAATGGATCGATGACGTCCGAACGGAAAGAGGAAGTGATGTCATCATCATGCTAGTGGGAAACAAAACAGATCTCGCAGACAAAAGGTTTGTTTAAATGGCCACATCTTTATGGTTAGAAAAATAATTATCTAAAATTAAATAGAGATGATGGAAAAAATAATGACTTTTTAACTTATTATTTGTAGTTTTCTAACAACATATTCACTGATCTAAAATGATGCTGTTTTTTTGCTGAATATCTCATAGATATAGGATCTCAGAAAAAGTATTAATTTAAAAGCGTTAAAAATTTCTAACAAAGAAATGTTTAAAAGGAGCAAATATTTGAGACGGTTGTCACCTTGTCAGTATCAGATGCCCCTTGGACACCACATTGTCACTAAATTTCATTTATTAAATTTATTCATTTATTTCATTCCCTAAATGCTGTGTAAAAGGCAACGCTGGATGTTTGCACAATACCATAGTTTAAGTGAACAAAAATAATTTCATAGATGTTTTAGAAGTGACACTATAACCCAGGGGTCAGCAATCTCGGTTCTGGAGGGCTGGTGTCCCTGCAGGTTTTAGCTCCAACTTGCCTCAACACACCTGCCTGGATGTTTCACGTATACCTAGTAAGACCTTGTTCAGGTGTACTTTATTAGGGTTGGAGCTAAAATCTGCTGGAAACCGGCCCTCCAGGAACAAGTTTGGTGACCACTGCTATAACCTTTACCTTAAACGCTTTGTCAATCTGCTCAAAATAGTTATAAAATAAAGCTATTGGGAAATGGTAATTAATGACATTTATTTTTTGATCATTTCAGGCAAGTGTCTATCGAGGAAGGAGAAAGGAAAGCCAAAGAACTGAATGTAATGTTTATTGAAACTAGTGCTAAAGCCGGATACAACGTCAAGCAGGTGAGTGCAACAGAACTTTTAATAGGATTGAATGTTAATAAAAATATGAAGGTCATATTATGCTCTTCTCATATTATAATGTGGTGTATGACATATTAATATGGTATTGTTTCAGGCCAAAACACCACAGGTCATTTCTTATACTCCAAGTATGGATCTCTTTAAATGCAAATGAGCTGTATCTCCCCGCCTCCTTTTTCTGTTTTAAAGCCTTGTCAGTTCAAACTCCTGATAAATGGCTTGCAGCTATTAAATAAACACAAGGTTGTCAAACCGACCCTAAAAAGACTGTTAGTTATGTCTGCACTAAAGGAAGTTGTAATTATCTAAGCAACAATATAACCATTTTAATGATTGAACATCAGTGTCTTCAGAAGTGTCCACAAGATTAAATCTTTTTTTAATTTAAATGAATGCAATACATCTCAAGCACACAGTTTTTAGTAATATTGGCTTGTTTTTGTCACCTCTAGCTTTTCCGCCGTGTAGCAGCAGCCCTTCCTGGTATGGAGAGCACACAAGACAAGAGCAGAGAGGACAGTATCCTTTGCAAATATATGCATGCATTTATATATTTAACTGAGGTATAATCGCTTGCAGTGTGGTGTTGTGATTGTTATATTTACCATAGAAATATATACATTGGGTGGCACGATGGCTCAGTGGTTAGCACTGTTGCCTCACAGCCAGAAGGTTGGCATGGGTTTCCTCCAGGTGCTCCGGTTTCCCCCACAGTCGGAAGACTGCGGTATGGGTGAATTGATTAAACTAAATTGACCATACTGAATGAGTGAGTGTGTGTGTATGACTGTTTCCTAGTACTGGGTTGCGCCTGGAAGGTCATCCACTACGTTAAAACATATGCGTGAATAGTCGGTGGTTCATTCCACTGTGGCAATCTCTGAAATAGAGACTAAGCCGAATATGTGTGTGCATATACCTATACACATTAATAACAGGATGTAAGAAAAGAGATAATATCTCCCCTCTCCCATGATCAGTTTCTTTTGTCTGTCCCTCGGTCTTACTGCAAATTAAAAGGTAATCGAGCTTTCTGTGTTGCGGCCCCAAGGCTCTGGAACAGTCTCTCTCTAAACATTAGGATTTCTCCATCAATGGATGCCTTTATATTTAACTTAAAGACTTATTTTTACTACCCTTGTCTTTGAGTGATGCATGTGTGTAATTTCATATCTGTATTTCTAATTATTACATATACAGTTGAAGTCAGAATTATTAACCCCTCTGTTTAATTTTTTCCCCAATTTCTGTTTAACGGAGAGATTTTTAACACATTTATAAACATAATAGTTTTAATAACTCATCTCTAATAACTGATTTATTTTATCTTTTGCCATTTGGGGCTAATAATTTTGTCCCTAAAATGTTTTTTGAAAAATTAAAAACTGCTTTTATTCTAGCCGAAATAAAACAAATAAGACTTTCTCCAGAAGAAAAAATATTATCAGAAATACCGTGTAAATTTCCTTGCTCTGTTAAACATCATTTGGATAATATTTAAAAAAGAAAATATAATTCAAAGGGGGGCGAATAATTCTGACTTCAAATAAATAGTTCAAAATGTTATATTTTTACACAGTAAACAGCTAATTATAGGTGATTATAAACACCTATATTCACGATTTCACATAAATTAGCGTGCCAAAAATAAAATATTTACATTTATTTGCTGGGCAATTTAACATGAAACTTGACTGTTACATAAAAATAACAGGCTAATTAACAAAATGGGATTTTATTGCCAAACAAGTAAAATAAATAAAAAAATTTTAATATAATGAAAATGAAAGAGCCAAAGACTGAATCCAGCTCTTGAATAAAACGTGCTATAGTAATATGTGCAAAGATGTAATCACTCCAATTTCTCCTCGGAGTCAGATTTTGATACACCTGAGCATTGAGCACAGATGACTTTATGAACAAAACGGTGCAGAATAAAAAGACAGATTGTGGCGGTGAGTGTAGAACCCCTATACAGGATTCAGTGACTGGCACACCTCTCCCCCTGCTGCTGTGAAGGCTGTCAGATAAGATATGTGTGTGTCTGTGTGTGGTGATGGCCTCCACGTGCGCTCGCTATAATCAATAGGAATATTCCGATCAAACTGAATACAATCTTACATCAACAACACATGAGACGCACAATAACAAATAATCATATTAGATTACAAATAACCCAAGGAGTTGTTTTGCACTTGTGCATCGCTGCTATTATGTTTACACATGTAAAATTCAAACATACCTACAATGATAAGGAATATAGTTACTTACTGAGTTAATAAAGCACAGCATGAAGAAATGACGGACTTTGAAGAAATAAACTCTGTGAGGAAAGCGATAACGATTTGGCCACCTATATATTGTGCATCTCTCAATTTTATTTTGTAGTACAGCGCTTTGGATCAACTACGGTTGTGTAAAATTGTGCTGCATAAAGTTTGCCTTGCCTATATTACTACAAAATGTAATGATGAATAACAGTAGGACATTTTCACCCATATTTCGCCATTTTATTTTCATCTTATTTGAAAACATTACATTAAATGTGTAGTGAAAAAAAGCTCTTTCACTCGCACGTTTTGCTCTGTAAATCCACATGAAACCATATTAGTTTTCCTTGATTGCTTTTCCCCCCAGTGATCGACATAAAATTGGAAAAGCCACCAGAGCAGCCGGTCAGCGAAGGCGGCTGTTCATGCTGAGGCTTCAGTCGCCGTTTCTGTGCCGTGTCTCTAGCTGCTTTTCCACTATCGTGCCAAACCGTTCTAAGAACACTTCGGTACGGTTACGGTTGTTTCTCCACTGAGCCTGGAACGGCGTGGCACGATTACAAACCGTTCTCAGCCCGGAATTCTCGGCACGGTTAGACAACCGTGCTGAACTGTGCTGACAGATTATGTGTGTTGACGTCGCGACTCGGTTGCTAAGCTACCACAGCTGGCTCAGCAGAAGCGCGCTAGTCATCAGACATCCTCAATAAACTACAGTACATTTAATATAAAATAACGATCCAGGTCTAAACGATACAGTTTGAAAAGGGTGGATGATTTCCTAAATTAATGATGTTAGTGGTTCGTATGGGATCGTATGGGATGAGAGCATAGAGCAGTCTCTGGCAGAGAAGTGAATAACTCATCACATTCTTACGAAGATATTTTATTCATTAAAGTTGTTATTTTATTGACTTGAATACAGACCTACATCGCTTGCCTGAATGTGAGTTTATTGCACGCAGCGCTGTATTTCACAGCACAAAACTCGCTCTGATCCGGGAGAGACATGCCAGCGACTTGCGCTGCTGACTTTTTTTCCTGCTGCGCATCGAATAAAGCGAATAAAGTCACGCTTAGCATCGTCGATGTCCAAATTCCACAACAACATCACGATATATATATCCATGGAACACGAACTTGCAGACTCTTTTAACAACGAGGAAATAATTGCACTTTTTAATTCAAAGCCAGGACAGCGTGTTAATACCGGCGAGACCACCTGAAGGACGTCGTGTTGTAATGTCGGCCGTCCAAAAGACTTTGCTTGAAAGCTTTTCGGAGCGGCACTGTAACTGTCCAAGGTACTGTTGTATGATTTATATTATAGCATATGCACTAATAAACAAGTCAAAAGAATGAATGAATTAAATAAATATGGATTCTTAAATGTCAGAATTGCTTTTCCTCAAAAAATATCAATACGTTTTGACAAATGTTTTATAAAAATAAAATGAGCATTTTTATCATTTCAGCTATAGGCAATTATATGATTCAATTATACATAAGTTATATGACATTTATGAGGCATGTATGTTTCTGTGTTTTAGTTTTTTTGTGGTGATCTTTATATAGGCTAGCTACGCAAATATTTTCTAAAACGTCTAGCAATAATTCGCCTACAGCTTGTTAGTTAATATGAACACAAAAATAATTATTATAATAAAAATAAAATGATCAAAATAAAAAGATAATAGAGCAGCATTTTGCTAAATATAATAGTGCTTTAAATGCTTTAAATCCTGCAATATACGTGTTGTTTCATATTCGTTTTTATTTTCACTTGCTGCATTCGTTATTTAATGTTTGAATACTAAAACAAATAACAGCCATCGCTTAACTGGTTTCATTTTACCATCAAAATGTAGTATATTTTATATCATTATCAACTTTTGATATAAAAACGCAGTGTAATTTAATTAATTGTTAAAAATGAAATAATTTATGTGCTGTGTTTTTATTTTATTTTATTTTTTTAATTATATTTCTGCCACTATAATACAAATGCACTATTTTTGTTGTCTTATCATTGTTTATTTTTCTGTTATGTTCAGAGATTTTAAATATTATTTATTTCCCCTCCAATTATTTTTAATCATCACGTTACATTTTGGTAATTTTCACTCCAAATAAAATTTAGCCAGAGCTGCGCAACATATAAATAAATAAGGGTGCACATTTAGCACCCCTATTTCATAGAGCGGCATAACAGTGTTTAGTCACATGGTTGCTTTTGCTTTTATGAAAAAAAATAAATAAATAGTTTCGGCTCTTATTTAACTTTAGTTGAACAAAGGGAGCCGTTTACATTGCGTTACCAAGGCAACTACTGATGCGTTTTGTGTAATGTTTTAAAGAGCTTTGTCGCAGCACGACAGTGGAAAATGAAACCGTATCCGTGCTGTCTGGCCCGGTTTGGCACGGAATGGAACAGTTCTGTTTAAAGAACGATTCAGCACGATAGTGGAAAAGCGGCTTCTTACTGTCGCTCTTTCAGACGCTCTTTATTCGCACTCACAGCATCTCTCTGGATAATCTGCAGAAGCTCCGACCACATGGAGGGAGTACGACACTACCTGCCAATCACTCTCGTTACCGCTGACCCAATCAGATGACTTTAAATCCAAAAAGCACAACATTGGATGTGTTTGCCGTAGCTTTTCTATCAATCCTTTCCATTTATCGTACACCTTTTGTGGTGTTTTGTTGTTTTTTTTTCCGCTCAAGAACACTTTATAAAGTGTTGTTTTTGTCCTTGTTTCCTTTTATGTGAGTTAATTCTTGTATTACTGTAACTATGGCATGAATTGGAACAATTTGAGAAATAAATGAATATACAGAACGAATATGAGAAGGATATCCGGATCTGAATGTGCGAGGACTCGGAGCTGAACATCGCTTTGGATTCATGGTGCGGAGATGGACGAAATGTTTACAGAGCCAGTTTTTGGGAATATCCAAGTCTAGATTTCATCACGTGGCGTTACATTTTTAACGCTGTTGATGTTTCTTTAAGAAAGGAAAGTGTAAAAAAACAAACCATTTGGGAGGAATAAGTGCTGCTTTTAGCTCGGTCGCTAGTAAAGCATTGCATTTTTTTTCTTAGATGCTGTTTTATGAGCATTAGAGAGTCGATAACTTAGCCACAGAGAAATACCGTTATTGTAAAGAAATATTATGTATATTAAGGGAAGTATCAGATTCGATTTAACTGAAGATATGCAGGCATTGCCTTTAATGGTTTGATTTATTGAGCTTCCATTTGTTTGTTTTTCATTAGCATTGTAAAGTTTGATTTATTGTAATAATGACACACTAGTTATGGTTTGTTTTCTTTTTGATTTGATCAACCATGAACCCTAATATTTATTTGTGAGGTCTTTTGTTTTTAAGCACTGTTTGGTTCTTCATAACTGATAGAGACGTGTAAATTTTCTGGTCCAAAGCAGCTGCCATGTTTGTTTTTAAATGTACAATGATAAGTTTCCCCCTTGACACACTTGATCGAAATGCTTTTAAGATCTAGTGCATTTATTGTGTTTTTTTTTCTCTCTCTATGAAACGGTCTCGTACATTTCGAAATTATTTTAACTTGACCTGGCAGCGCTGCTTGACGTCCATTGCTCATTATTTGCACTGCTAAAATTGAACACCATCTTGAGAAATCATAATAAAAAGTTGTATTTAGCAATATTGTTTTGTTTTTGCTTGATAAATTATTTGCATATTGTGTTTTTGTCTGTATATTTAAAGAGTTAATTAGCAAGAACTCAGATTATCTGTTGATCTGCATCCCAATCATCACAAATACTGCAAAGACCTATTAGAACCCACATGGACTCAAGATTCTCATAGAAATCGGTCAAGTTTGGTGAAGGAGAAGTCATGGTTTGGGGTTACATTCAGCAACATCAAATGCCTGCGGTATTAAGAGATTTGTGTTGCCCATTACATTACAATAGCAATTCTTTTACCACAGGAGAGGGCAAATTCTTCAGCAGGATAGCGCTCCATCTCATACTTCAGCCTCAACAGCAAAGTTCCTGAAAGCAAAGAAGGTCAAGGTGCTCCAGGATTAGACAGACCAATCACCAGATATGAACATTATTTAGCATGTCTGGGGTAAAAGGAAGGAGGCGTTGAAGCTGAATCCAAAGAATCTTGATGTACTCTGGGAGTCCTGCAAGAACGCTTTTTTAGCCATTCCAGATGACTTTATTAATCAGTTGTTTTAGTCATTGCAGAGATGTATGGATGCATTTGTCTAAGCTTATGAGTCACAGTTTAATCATATTTAAATGAATGTTTATCAATTGCTTGTGTTTTCAAGGCCTGTTACTGTTAGACTTCATTGGTATATGTGCTCTAGTTCTACTTCATTTATCTGTGCTTGTATTTTTTTATTAAATTTAATGCACTCCCCTATAAAATCAACACAACCTACCATTATATATTAAGTCATCTTGTGAATAAATTGGAGAAAATTAAAATACTGCAATGGAGGCAATGTTTTTTTTTCAATATTGTGCAGAGATAGATAGATAGATAGATAGATAGATAGATAGATAGATAGATAGATAGATAGATAGATAGATAGATAGATAGATAGATAGATAGATAGATAGATAGATAGATAGATAGATAGATAGATGATTTTACCACAATATTGTAATATTGTAAGATTTCTGAAAAGTTACATTTCCGGTTAAATCTGTTTGCAAGTTGCACTGAAAGGTTCAACTGAATCTGCTCGAGTCAACAACCCACTGATTCAAAAGAACCGATCAAAGCGAGTCTTAAACGAACGATTCACTGAGTTCACTTACTCTGATTCGAGCTGATTGAAGAGAAGACGCTTGAGAGATTGAGGTAACTGCTTTAAAGTGTGCCGTTTGAAAGGTAGATGATTGATTTAAAAACTAAACTTCAAAACAAATTAATTCTCCCCATCGTCGTCGCAACGGTTAGATACGCCTAGACCGACATTTTGTAATAGTAACGTTACTTTTCAATAGACAACATAAAAGCATCAGAAAAAGTGTCTATGTAGATAGGTAGTTAGATATCAAACAACTTTACCACGTTAATGTAAGATTTCTGAAAACGTACTTCAATCTCTGGTTAAATCTGTAAACGGTCCAACTGAGTCAACAACCAGCTGATTCAAATATTAATTGTCGTGCCTATTTGGATCTAGACTTTACGTCTAGACTAGACGTTAATAAAATACAATTGAGACACAGCTAAATGTGAATCAGCCGGTTGAATTTCCCTGTTACTTAAACCTCTCTGTGTTAAATAAACGTTTTATTAAACCAGTTCCAGTTTTGCCAATAAAACAGATTTGCAGAAGTATCTATATTTATATAATCAATATAAATCAGTCATTCACAGTTAATCAGCAGTCTGAAATGTTTTAAGGGTCTGTTTATTTCTGATGTTGGGAATCTTATGATGTTTGACCAAATGAGCTGTTTAGAGTTTCTCTTGTTCTGTTTTTTTTAGCAGACTCAAGCGTATGGAGAACATTAGACACTGGACACATGTACGACATCCACAATCTTCAGTGATTTTCATCGCTTGTATTTATTTTCAGAGGAAATGCAGGTAAAAACAACAACTATTATTCATCAGATGAAAGCATTTCACTTTATTAACACTCCTGATAACACTGACTGTGCCTAATAAAATGAGTACACGTATCAAATAAACAACCAGATTTATTTTTATTTCCATTGCTAGGACTAAACTTTAAAACAGATTTACATTTAGCAGACGCTTTTATCCAATACATGAAAATAATAGCAGGGGCGGACGTAGTGATTTGGGCGCCCTAAGCGGTTTTAGGTTTGCTAGAATTGAAAATCAAAACATTCTTTTTCTCTATAGATGTTTTTTTCAGTAGATTAGTTAGTTTTTTTGTAAATAAACTGCATTTTTAAAATGTATTTAAAGTATATTTTATTATTTAAAGGACCCTTTATGGTCTTAATGTTTTTTTTTTTGTAATTGAACTTTTTTATTTTATTTAGAATTTTTATACCCACACAACATAAAATTTACAATACAAAATCAACATTCAAGAAATAATGTAAACAAATTATAATAAAAATAATAGCAAAACAAAAATTATAACAAATATAAAATAGTACAAAACAATATAACAGATCGTCAAATTGACAACTTTTCAATTTTCTTTTATGTGCTCTCCAAATATTGCAAAAAGCTACCCCATTTCTGATTAAAGGTATGGGTGGAATCCTGAAGTCTTGCCAACATACGTTCATATGATGCAGTAGAAGTCATCAGCTCAATCCAATCTTTAAAAGAGGGAGTATCTGAGTTCTTCCAATTTCGCAGCACCAGTCTCACAGCAATAATACATCCTGTGACGACTAGTCCAGCCTGTGTTTTAGATATTCCGTTCTGTAAAGTGGATGTATCACCAAGAAGACAGACTCTTGGAGAATAAGGTAAAGGTTGTCCCAGCCATTTCTCAAGGTTTTGAATAACTCTTGTCCAGAATGGAGCCACCAAATGACAGCTCCACATTAAATGTAAAAAAGTGCCCACAGAATGACCACATTTCCAACAGTGGTTATTTTCCATTAATCCTATTCTATGCAGTCTTACTGGTGTCCAGTAATATCGATTAATTATCTTGTAATGTATGAGTTTACTCCTAATATCTTTCACAGTACCACCTATACCAGAAACTACTGCCTCCCATTTACCCTCTTCAAATTCCACCTCCAGGTCTTTCTCCCAGATAATTCTTAAATGATCACTTTTTCCATACATGTTGTTTTCAGCTTTATGGTCTTAATGTAAAATTAAATGCAATAAGTTCACAAACAAACTACAGTTAATTAGACTTTTTTTAGGATTAGATTTTAATATTAATGAAAAAAACAATAAAACAAATTTAATTTACAATCAGTCAAATTAATCTTGTCACCATTTTTCATATGAATTGAAGAATTGCTGTTTGTGAATCGGCAGCTGTTAATTTTCACTGGGAAATGTTATTTTATTTGAGCAATCCCTATTAATAAGCTCACAGCGCTCATCATCTGACAGGTGTTTCAGCTAGAAAGCAGGACTGCTGGGGTGGCTGCGTTTCATTGTTTGTCTTATTTCTTCTTTTTTCCCTAAATATTCTCAAAATTCTCAGTTTTTTATACTCTACCTACCTCCACCTCAGCTCTACTCTGATCTCTGGCAGACTAGCAGTGTATTTGAACCGCTCACTCCTCCCGAATGTGCAATACGGAAGGAACGGTCCACTATTCATATGGGGGCTCAGGTTTTGAAAAGAAGTAACAACGTTAAAATCTTAACGGTTACGGACAGATTTTACAACATATGAGCTATATGGATATAAAGAGTTTTATGATTAATATAGGCTTCTTGGCAATGGTCGGGGGCCCCCTAATTCTCCGGGGCCCTAAGCAGCTGCTTACCTCGTTTATTGGTTAAGTCCGCCCCTGGACAATAGAAGCACTTCAGATCACTCAAGAAAACAACATGTTGATTCAGTGACAAGTCTTAAGCCCCGGTCAAGATTTTTTTTTCTTGATAAAATCTTGATTTTTTCATGGGTAACAAATGTGCCAGACTACACGTTCCTTCACGATCTGTCAATTAAACATGCTAGACTTTCTGCGATGGTGTCGGAAGGCATTCCAGGCATGGTATCAGTTGTCGTGAACTATGCCACATAATTACACGAGAAGAAATTGAGTCTTGTGTCAAGACGCCCATTTGTCGTTTACGAATCCCCACGACACCCTACGCCAAGGAAATCGTGACAAATTTGTGTGATCTGACCAGGGCTTTAGCTATTTTAGCAGTGTATGTATTTGTATCCTTCATTCATTCATTTTCTTTCTGGCTTAGTCCCTTTATTAATCCGGGGTCGCCACAGCGGAATGAACTGCCAACTTATCCAGCAAGTTTTTACGCAGCGGATGCCCTTCTAGCTGCAACCCATCTCTGGGAAACATCCACACACACATTCACACACACACCCATACACTACAGACAATTTAGCTTACCCAATTCACCTGTACCGCATGTCTTTGGACTGTGGGGGAAACCGGAGCACCCGGAGGAAACCCACGCGAAGGCAGGAAGAACATGCAAACTCCACACAGAAAAGCCAACTGAGCCGAGGTTCGAACCAGTGACCTTCTTGCTGTGAGGGGACAGCACTACCTACTGCGCCACTGCCTCGCCCCTGTATTTGTATCATTATTTTGAAATAAAAAAGAAGCAGACAAACAGATTAAAGAGTTGAAGGATAAAGTGATGGTGAAACAGATCAGGGCTCGGTGGTTAGCATTGTCACCTCACAGCAAAAGAGGTTGTTGGTTTGAGTTCTGGCAGGGCCAGTTGGCATTTCTGTGTGGAGTTAGCATGAGACAGTGTATGGGTGTTTCCCAGCATTGTGGCTGGAGGGTAAGCATTTTTACAGTGCATTTGTTGTCAGATGCTTAAACTTCCACCACATGTATGCTTGTGCATCTAACAGATTCAGCTCAGTAACGTTAAATTCAGCTAATCTTTGCTAAATCTACAAAGGTTGTCATTTTTTGTGCCTGAATAATGTGATTTTAAACGCACAGTAATCAGCCTTTAATAAATAGAAGACTTATTTTTGACAAATGTGACTTTATTTCAAACTTTAGTACAAAATTCATAATTGTCATTAGTTGTGAGGCTTGTCGCCCCAGCCTAATGTCTGTTTTTGTCCGTGTTCAGCTCAGCACCACCTTTAAGATGGGCAGTTTCCAGTGGCACCACGTGGAGGAACGGACCTCGCCACCTATATATACAGGGTTTGGAATTATCACTCACCATAAACTACAACTACACACAAAATCACTAGACGATAAATGATGTCCTCCAACCATAAATCATATACCACATTAGCAAAACATTAGACTAAAGAAGGTTGTATATGAGGACAATATTAAAGCAAATACTAAAGGTTGTAACTTAATTAGTCTTCAGAACACAAATGAAGATATTTGAATGAAGATATTTTAGTCAAATCTGAGAGCTCCCTAATTCTTCATTGGCGGCAAGAATCCTGACTGTGAGAATACTTTTATGTGCGCATTAAACAAAAATAACTTTATTCAATGGTTTCTTCCCTCAGTGTCAGTATAGGGCACGCGTTCACATGTCGCACCTCTGACATATAACCTTGGATGTGCCCGTGCATTTTTTTAAGAGAGGAAGTCGCGCGCCGGCATCAAGGGGGGTATATGTCTCTGCACAGTGCTTGTGAACGCGTGCACTATAATCACACTGAGGAGAAGAAACTGTGAATTAAAATAGAAGATACAATTTTTTTATTGTTTATTTGTAAATGATGTTTTATATTTTATTATTTTATTTCCCAATTTTTTTCTTTATTATAATGTTTTACTTTTTTATTATTATTTTTATTTATTTATTTATTTATTTTTCCAGTTTTGTGTTATGTAAAGGCATATGATCTTTTTTTTTGTGTTTTTGAGTCTGGATGAGGGAGCTTAAATAAAATAAAAATAAAAATAGTTCTGAAGATGAACATGAGGATGAGTAATGAATAACATAACTTACATTTTTTTTTTTTATTTATTAATTTTTTTTTGTTTCTTAAAGAATTTCTGCTTGGTCAATAACATGGCCAGTTATAGATTTATATTAAATAAATACTAAATAATACTAAATATATTAATAATTATAATAATACTAAAGGTTGTAACTTAATTAGTCTTCAGAACACAGATGAAGATATTTAAATGAAGATATTTTAGTCAAATCTGAGAGCTGCTTAATCCTTCTTAGGCGACAATTTTAAAGAGAGGAAGTCAACAGTTTCTTCCCTCAGTGTCAGTATAGGGCACGCGTTCACATGTCGCGCCTCTGACATATAACCTTGGATGTGCCCGTGCATTTTTTTTTAAGAGAGGAAGTCGCATACCGGCATCCAGGGGGGTATATGTCTCTGCACAGTGCTTGTGAACGTGTGCCCTATAATCACACTGAGGAGAAGAAACTGTGAATTAAAATATAAGAGAATTTTTTTTATTGTTTATTTATTAATGATGTTTTATATTTTATTATTTTATTTCCCATTTTTTTTTATTTATTATAATGTTTTACTTTTTTATTATTATTTTTATTTATTTATTTTTCCAGTTTTGTATGATCTTTTTGTTGTTTTTGAGTCTGGATGAGGGAGCTCAAATAAAATAAAAATAAAAATAGTTCTGAAGATGAACATGAGGATGAGTAATGAATAACATAACGTACATTTTTTTTTTATTAATTTTTTTTTGTTTCTTGAATTTCTAATTGGTCAATAACATGGCCAGTTATGAAAATATATTTTAATATAGGCTGTTTTATTTGTTATTTGATGTTTTTTATTTTTAGTTTTGTTGCCATTTTTTTTTAATTATTATTATTTTTTACTTTTTTATTATTATTTTATTATTTTTTTTCTTTTCAGTTTTGTGGCCATATTGGCTGGTGAGTGATAATGTTCATTGGAAACCCTGTATATATATCAGTTGATCCCAGTAATCATTGGTCAGGAGTCTCTCTCCTCTGGCTCAAATGACATTTTTTAGAGAGGGACACCCAAAATATGGACCTGACCTGGGAACGACTGAGATATACATTTTTTTTATTTATTATTTTATAATACATTGTATTTTAGCATGTGGAATTAAAGCAAAAGCTGATAGTAAAGTGTGGGAATGGGTATGTACACCTTATGAAGGTCTAAACTGTTACGTGCTTAATTTTTTTTTTATAACATGAAATTGAATTAGAGCCAGAGTAAATGTTAAAAAAAGAGCTATGACACTGCACTGCTTTCTCTGGATGATGTAATGTTTAGGTAAAGGACTATGGTAGTGTGGTGACTGGCTAGATCTACTCATTAAAAAAAGGACATCTCTCCTCATTTCCTTGTTCTCCATCTGAAACAAAAACAGTGATCAGGTTTACAGCTTAAATGCATTAACTGGGTGGTCCAGAGTGTATTTTTAAGGCTTGGTGTTTATAAGATGCAAAGCAATGTGTGCTCATGCTTCATTCACATAAAATCACGTTATTTTCCCATACTTACAGGTTGTGGCTCACAATCCTCAGCTTCTTCTATTATGGTTGGAGCTGCTGGAGTTTTTAACCGAATCCAGCACTGAACAGGGAGATTCTGGAAGCTGTCCTTTGTCAAATGCTAGATCTTTTTTATAATTTTCTGGAACATAATTAAAATTTAGTTGTTAAAAAAAGGAAATAAAAAAAGGATTTAAGAACACAAGATTGTCGTCTAACACTAGCTGGGTTTCCATCAGCCTGTGTTAATGCACCTTTAAAATTTTAAATGGGAAACAAGTTTCAATAAAAATCCCTTAATTCATGTTTAAGTTTTTATGATCTTTTGAGGTCATTTTGGACTCGTGTGAAAAAGGGTTAATGATGCAAACACATTTGTCAAATGAACTTTGATGAAGCGAACATTTCTCAATTATACTTCCCTTGTTTACTGCTGGTTATGAGGTTACCAATAAGCAGTTTAGGAACTATGTTCAACAACATTTGGCCAATGAGAGATGTGGATTTTGGTTCTTTTCAACTGGTTCGGACCAAAGCTAGCAGTGTGGTATGAAAACGACCCAAAGACGGCAGAAAATGCAACAATGCATCATTTATTATTTGGTATTATTTAAGTATTATTTAATTTTTAAGACCCCGCAGAAACCTTGAATACCACAGTTCAGCTGCTCGACCAACTTGATGAAAATCATTTGCACTTAATTTGCATTTATAATTACAAAATATAAATATTTAGTGAACTTAGAAAAGATGTGCTTCACATCAGGATGGAAACTCAGCTCATGACAGATTAATTTGATTTCAAAATCCTTTCATTACCTTAAACCAGTCATGGACACGCAGTGCTTGCAACGTGGGCCGCAAGGGGAAGTTAATCTCCAGACAACTTCGGATAAAATCACTGCATTCTGTGTAGAAAAAAAGAGAAAGAGATACATGTAAACATTGCCTTAAATGTAAATTAATTGTCCTACACAACTATCTTCAGTTGAAGTGAAGATCTCACCTTTTGACCTTCCAAATTGCAGTACATATCTTGTTTTCAACTTGAGGAGGTCATCGCTTTTTGGAAATTTTTTGAACATTAGGAGATACTGGAGAATTCCTAGTGACCACACTGTCGCTGGCTCCCCGAAGTAATAACCAGCCGTGTTAAACTCAGGAGGGCAGTAATGCATTGTGCCTGAAAGAATGTAAAAATGTAAAAAACAGCATAGATCAATGGTGTTCAAACCCGTTCCTGAAGGATCTGCGTCCTGCAGAGTTTAGCTCCAGCCCCATTTAAACACACCAGAACAAGCTAATCAAGCTCTTACTAAGTATTCTAGACATCTTCTGTCAGGTGTGTTGAAGCAAGTTGGAGCTAAACTCTGTAGGCCACCGGCCCTCTAGGACTGAGATTTGACACCCCTGGTGTAGATAAACAACAGTCAATATTTCAAGAGTCTCATGTGAAGGACCCATCACAAGAGCTCGTTAGAGTTATGAGGGATTTACATACCTAAGTAGTGACTGTAATAGTCATCAGTAAGCAGGTCACCGCACCCGAAGTCAATCAGTTTAACTTCAAAGGTCTTCGGGTTCATCAACAAGTTGTCAGGCTTGATATCGCGGTGGAGCACTCCACGTGTGTTGCATGTGTCAGCCGCAACTGTTGTGTGGTACATGATTTTCTGCAACACGTGCTCTGGAATTCTGCCTTTGTGGCCTCTTAAAAAATCCCCCACGCTCACACAGGGTATGGGCCGCTCTAGGACCATAATGTAGCGATCAGCCTCCACCTTCCAGTCCAGGAGCTGAACGAGTTCATTCACTTTGGGGCCTTTATTGGCAAGAAAGTGCAGAGCAATCTCCGATGGAAGTGGCTCATCAAAATCATCCTAGAAGAAAGACAGTTGTTCTGATCATTTGATGGAAAAGACATTTCCTGGTAAAACTGTTAGTGAAATCTATTATATAAAACAGTGGGCAGATTATAGAGAGCAAAACAAAGACATTTTCTCAAGGGGAATAACTGACACTTAGTATGTTACTAGAATATTTGCAAACATTTTATGGTATTTTTGTGGTTTAGAAGAGTTAAAAACTTACATGCAGCACCTTTAATATGACATGTTTAGAATAGAAACAGTTAATCAGAGCAAAGAGCACAGACTACTTACAACATGGATGACTGGCTTCACTTTGAAATCAGCAATTTTTACTGCAACCTGAAGGCCATCTTGTAAACGGGTCCCTGCGAAAACCGTTCCAAAGCCTCCTTTGCCCAGCTCAGCGCCAATTTCATAGCGCTGCGAGTTGATCTCTGTAAAAAAACATGGAAGAGAAGTTAATAAAATTTGTGAATTAGTGACATCATCTCAAACTACCTGCTCCATATATATATATATATATATATATATATATATATATATATATATATATATATATATATATATATATATATATATATATATATATTTTTTTTTTTTATGATCTTTATATATTTATACAACAGTTCTGTCTGGTTCTTGAATCTGATTGGCTGATAGCCGTGTATATTTTGGCAGTAACATCACACATATGCCTCTTCACCATTTACCTCTGTGTATTACTCTGCCCACATACTGCCAGCAACAAGCAGAGAGACGCTACAGTGAAAAATATTACTCCTGTAAGACAACATAATGTACTTTTGAGGCTTTTTTAATCGAGAATGTAGTTGTTTTGATTGCAACTATGCAGTTTATTTGTAAGAATAGTGCCTATTTTAAAGTATTTAAATTTCCGAGAGAGCTCGTCGGCGGCTATTAGCCTGCCATTATGTAGTAGACCAAAGACGGTTGACGATTTCTATCCACAAGATGGCGACAGATCAGCATAATAAGCCCTTACGTTTAGAAGATTATAACTGTCTGATTTCTAACTACAGCAGATCAAATCTTTCAAACTGGTAAGCACACCTGCCAACACTTCCGTTTTTCATGGGAGTATCCCGTATTTCAGACCAATCTCACGCAACCATCCCGTCTTTTATTTCTTCCGAAAACTCCTGTGATTTCCCCCACCCCCCTCTTTGGTACAGTCTATAAACACCCCCAGGTTGGCAACTTTGGTACAGTACCCAATCGCAGCGGCCACCCAAAACCCGCTGCATCCTATCCCAGTTCTCAACAGTATTATTCAGAGACCTCACCCCTAAACACCCCCGGTCTCCCGGATTTTCACTGACATGTTGGCCGGTATGCTGGTAAGTGATATTTTAAGTCGAACTCTCTCTTTTGTATGTTGTAGTGCTGTATTTATACCGTTTTGCTCGCATATTAGGAATGTAGGTTGTGTTGGCAGAAAGAAAGAAGCAAAGTCCGCATGTGTTTAGCGTTTTTCCTTATCGCAAACACAACAGCAGTCTGGTAGTGATTGAGTTGCATTTTTCGGGGTTAATTATTGTGATATCCTGATTGCAATAGAAAAATACTGTAAACTGCAACAATGTAAGAAGATATATCTGTAGATGGATGGCATTTCATGTCACATTCAGCCTTATCTTAAAGTGTGAGCAAAATCAGCTGTGTTGTCATCTCTTTAGACATTACGCTATAGAGAATCATTCAAACACCAGCTCTAAAGTGAGGTTGTGAATTAGTAACGGCTTCTGCTGTTTTGATGTCAGCTGCAGATGTGAATGGAGGAAGAAAGTAGTTCCTAATAAAAAGTGGTTTTTAGATTCTCAGTGTTTGATTTTCTTTTTTTATATACACGATTGTGCCGTCAAACTGTTGTATAAATGCAATATCACACTCGTAGCAGAGCGATATGGCTGTATATCAGCACTGGTGGGAGGCAACGCACGCCTCCCATCAGTGCTGATATACAGCCATATCGCACTGCTACTCATGTGATATATCCATCTTAGTTATCAGCTATCCCTGAACAAAATGTGTATTAATGTGCAATGTACCAATGATTTCCTTCAGCTCTTCTGGTTGAAGTGGAACAGAATCATCTCGAAAGCCAGGCTCAGCAGAGACCACATTTGAAGGGTCATCATGACTACAGCCGGACTCAGCTGGCAGAAAATCTGAAGAGGAGTCATCACTACTGCTGGACTCAGCGTAGAAAACGTTTGGAAGAACATTATCAATGATAAAGGAGCTGGCTGAGTCCTCACTGTGAGCATCGGCAGGCTCTACCAGTGATTGTCCGTCACCGTGAACACTGTCAGGCTCTACCAGTGATTGTCCGTCACCGTGAACACTGTCAGGCTCTACCAGTGATTGTTCTCCACCGTGAACACTGTCAGGCTCCACCAGTGATTGTTCTCCACCGTGAACACTGTCAGGCTCTACCAGTGTTTGTCCTTCACCGTGAACACTGTCAGGCTCTACCAGTGATTGTCCGTCACCGTGAACACTGACAGGCTCCACCAGTGATTGTCCTTCACCGTGAACACTGTCAGGCTCTACCAGTGATTGTCCGTCACCGTGAACACTGACAGGCTCCACCAGTGATTGTCCTTCACTCTGACCATCGACAGGTTCCTCCAGTGACAGTTCCTCAGCCTGAACATTGATCTGTTCCTCCAGATGTAAAGATGATTCTTTACACCCGTCACCAATTTCTCGACCTAAAGGAAGGAAAAACATGAAACAAAAGGTTTTAGTTGTACTTAAATAATATTTATCCAGTGTTTATAATTGATATGAACAAATGTTGTCAATTATGAAGTGACTTTTAAGGTCATTTCTTTCTACTTTTAGTTGTTGGTTAGTGTGTGCACATGCAGGGATGTTTTTGCTGTGACAAGCATAGTGATTTTAATTGAGTTACTGAATGTATAATCAGGTCATCCAAATATGTATTGTTGAGTTCATGGTTAGATACTGGATATTAGATGTCTATATATTGAGATCTTCCTTTAGGTAGGCCTATTATGCCATTAAATTAAAAATGTCACATGATGAAATTACTGTTCATAATCAAATTCTATTAATGTTTTGTTTTGTATAAGGGTAATTCTTCAACTACGGGCACTTATGTAATTTGATCATATATCCAAAAATATATATAATTTTGTTAAAATTCCTCTTTCTTTGTCGAACTTACAATGAAACCTACTTTAAAAAAATGTACTACCTTTCTAGTATATATTTTTCTTATTATTCAACCTCCTTTGGTGACAAATTCACTGTTTTCACCTTGTCGCACAAACTTCAACAATGAAAATAACATTTTAAAATATTATTTATCTGGTATCTATTATATCTTAATTAAGCACTAGTGAAATAATTTAAATATTTTAGAGTTATTAATGTGAGACTATTATTTATATTATTTTTATACAAAATATAGCTGTCGCACAGTATCAGTGTCATTTCCACCACAACACTGTAATGTCGCTTTAAAAAGTTTGTGTGAAAGATTGAGGTTCTTTCTATGAAAATGAATAGTGTCATCTGAGAACATGTTCAAGATGAACAAGGGGTTTCGCTTTCTTGCTTGGTATCATATCGAAGACTGTAAGGGGCTGTATGTGCTCATATGTTCATTTATTTATTTATTTTATATTATTACAAACATTACAGTAGGCTATTTCGCACTGTCATTGACCTGCAGTTATAATCAACTTATGTTCATAGAAAAGTTAGTTATAAACATTTAAACAGAAGTATTTCTGTGTATAAAGTGTCTGTTTTGTGAGAAGTAATTCTCATTTGATATGTGAGCGACCTGTACAGCTTTACTGTAGACATTTTCTCAAGCGAAAATTACGTCGGCTGAAACTTTGTCACCACGCCAACCAAAATGGTACCCTTGGTAGTGGAAACACAAGCCTGATAAAGGTGACCCGTACTGACCCAAACGAACCATTTGAGTGTTTTTGTGGTACTTTTATATATTATCACAAGTAAGGAACCTTGCTGTATATGCAGGATGAGAGAGAGAGCTCTCAAGAGTTCTCTTAAACATCTTCATTTGTGTTCAGAAAATGATACGTCTCAGGGGTTTGGAGCGACGTGAGGGTGAGTAATTAATTACAGACTTTGCATTTTTGGGTGAACTAACCCTCCATCTTGAAAATGAAGAAATGTATTATGTATTTACAGATTATGAATGCATAGCTGAAAAACTTTATGCAAAGCACAAATACTTTACTTAGTTTTTGTCTTGTTTCTAGTCCAAATATCAAAACAATAAATCAAGAAGCATTTTTTTGACAAGTAAAAACATTGTCTTGTTTTCAGAAACATGTCAAAATTAACTGAGTTTTCATTAAAACAAGCTAAATAATCTGCCAGAGGGGAAGTACAATGTATTTCAAAGCATTATTTAGCTTACTCCATTGGCAGATTATTTTGCTTGTTTTAAGGGAAAAATAACTTGATTTGAACTCCTTATTTCTTAAGCACAAGACAATATTTTAACTTTTCTAGAAAAACGATTCTTGATTTAAGAATGTTGAGTTATTTGGACTAGAAACAAGACAAAAGCAATTGTTTTATATTATTGTTGGCACCATATTAGACATGTTTGTGTGACGTATGGTAGACACCACATGTGTGTAAAGCAGCAGTTTTCATTAGGCCTGTATTATTATTCACTTCGGTTTTTGTAAATAATTTTTACAGCAAGGGAAAAAAGCGTAGAGCCCTACACAGACTCTAGTATACAAAATGAGCTACATGTTCTTATAACACACAACATTATTTACCATCACCGTTGGTCACTGGGGGCACCGCGACCAATCCTTCTTCTTGATGGTCCAATCTTTCATCTTGACCTGGGTCGGTGGTGTTGGTGTTTATTTCTCCCAGGAAGAGAGCAAGAACTCCGAGTACGGTAAATAACATGTTAGTTTGATTTCCGTACACTTAAATATGAGAAATGTTAACTACACCTACAATAAACACTGAAATTTACTGTAGGTAAAGCTCGTCTATCAGAGTAAGCCTTGATAAACCGTATGCAATCAATTGACACTATAAGAAAAGCAAATTATTCAAAGCAAACTTCGACAACTCACTAGATACTTGTCAAGTTAGAGCAATGGCGAAATTTGGATTTTAAGAGATGACGTGCCTGCCAAGAATTCGAACGCGCGTTCTAAGAATTCCAACGTTCTACAGCCAGCTGATACGTGATTGGTCAGTTTTGCGCTGTGGGCGAAGCTTCTCGTAGTTGAAAAATTCACTAGCTAGCGGTTGTTTATTTCTGTCACGGTTGTTTTTGGAGCAAAATAAAACTGATTTGTCAGGAAATCTTTGTTTGACTCGTGAATATTTCCTGCTGGACAAATCATTACTGGTCGTTTGGTGAACCAGAGATTCGTTTTTTTTTTAAATCAGGGTCGATTTAAATACATTTACAGGTAAGATTTGTCTTAGCATTTATTTTGCACTCAAATGTTATTGGCGGATGGCGATACGCGCTTGTACACATTAAACACGAGATATTATTGTGCATATCCATTAAAATCAGCAGATATGCCTTATCATTTACACTGCAAATGCCGAAGTAATGTGATGCTGTGATTAATAAAATGGCGGCATGTCTAACGTTAACTGATTCCTGTTTGGCTTTAAAATTACTTGTTCATTAGATTTTGTTCTGTTTTTGACAACAAAGAGAAGGAATATATATATGTTTAATGTTAATTAATGTTCAAAATTGAATATAGACACTCTTATTTTTCACATCTATTTGTAAAAGAATGACTAAAACTGTATTTTTTTACAGTATTATAAAAATAACTAATTATAAATGGTTTGAATTATTAATTTTTTTTCATTAAACAACAGCAAATATACAATTTAAACATGACATCCAAAAAATACAAATGTAACTAATAACATAAAATAAACTCAAAAATAAATTACATAAATAAAGACAATTCAAGACAGAGATCTTTACAATGTTATTATTTTAACCCATCCAATTGACATCAATTTTACTAGTCGATTAACTTCAGCTCCTTTGCCACTATAATTGTATTTTTACATTTTTAGCTATTAATATATTTGAGCGATTCTATATGCAAATGAAAATCTATAATAGCAACCTTTAAACAAGGTTTAGAGTTATTTAATCTGCATTTTTGAATATGAAATTTACCAAACAAAAGCAAAAGATTCATTATAAATTCCACGGATAAATTGTTTGAAGCAAAATAAAAACATTACATATTTGAAGGTCAAATTACAACTAAAACCTGATTTTTTGGATATACAATGATAGATCTAACGAAAATTTCTTTGAATGTTCATATTCATAAAAAAGATTAAATAATGACTTTTGGTGATGTAAACAGAATGAACAGTTTCCATCAGTCTGCATAAATTTAGTTAACGTGTAATTGCTAAATTGAATGTTGTGTAAAATTTTTAAATGTAGTTACCTCGATTTATTAGCTATACAGAAACGAAAAGGAATCGACCAAGCTTTTTTTCCACACAATATCTTCAAAATAAACATTCCAAAAGAATTTTCCTTTAGGTTCTGTTTTTAAAAAATATTAATCTAATAACTTTGTACATTTTATACTACAAAAGTCTACCCCATTTAAGTAAAGTGCAGGATCATTTCTATTACTACTATATGAATACATATGGCTTCTCATTATCTTAGTAAACCAGAGGGTATGTTTTTTGTTACAGAGTTATATTCTTTAAATTTAATAGGGAAAGTAAATTTACTGATCGGTCCAAAATATCAGATAATAAAAAAATACCTTTATCTGTCGAACTTTGCAGGTAGAGAGATTTCCGGTTAACAGTAATATAAGAATTGTTCCACAAAATTGCTTTATGGGGCGAGAGTTTGAATTATGTAAACATTATATCTGTATGGTTTGGGTCAGTGTCCTGGATTCAGTCAGTGTCCTGGATCATCATGTGGGATTTTGAGAAATGGCACCTAAAGTATTGAAAAAAGTATGGAATGAGAATTCAAAAAGGTCAAAAAGGCACTTATCTAGTAAGAGTAGGACCACTAGTGTTTATCTGCACATGTCTGAGTGTCTGTAGATCATTATAATAATATTAAACATTTCTTGGTTTTTAATAGGATTCAGAGGATAGATACACGGAGAATGTGATGCGACTGAGAGAAGAAACCTCCAAGCACCACAAGTATGTAGAGAGCAGATTATTGCATGTTTGTTGAGAATTGTTTCTGAATATTCATGACAGGGATCATGATGTGGATTAAATACATTTATTTATTTTGTTTAAATATGTTCTTAGATGGTCACATAAAAATGGGTTCACAAACTTATAGTGTCCAGCATAAATGAGTATAGTGTGCCCCCTTCCGTATTGCAATAAGGTTCCTAACTTTTATTAAACAGTCAACATTTAAAGCAGGTAAAGAGTATGCTCATAACATTTTTAGCATAATAAAATCATATATTTAATTTCAGTATAGTTCTTTTGTCTGTTGTGCCTTTAGTTTGTAAATCATATTTTGGCGTATTTCAGTCTTTAACCCACCGCAAAGTGTGCATGCACGGCCGAGATTACAATCTGAATGCGCATATGCAGCTGAGATTGTCAGAGATTGCATCGCGTCTGCATTCTGACTCTGTTGGGCCTGAGTAAGAGAGAGATTAACAGACTGCAATCACTCAAAGACTAAAATAATTATGAAAAAACAAATTCACTTTATAGATTAATTTACACAGAAAACAGTCATTGTAAATTAAAAAAATATGTGTCAATGCACCTGTTTTTATTGTACTTTTGATCTAATAAACACAACCTTATGGTGAGCAGAAAATGCTTTTTCCCCAGAAACATCAAGCAGAATATGAAAGTTTCCAAACATTTAACCAGTAGTGTAAAATAAACCATTATCTTATTTATATCTTTAAGGACAGGAATTTATTCAAGGACAGGAATGCATGGAGTTAATCTCTCCTGGCTTTATAGCAACAGGTGACACATTACAAATATATATATATATATATATATATATATATATATATATATATATATATATATATATATATATTTTATATATATATATATATATATTAATGGTTTATTCTCTGACTTCTGGAATTTATAATGCAGAGAGATAATATACACTCACTGGCCACTTTATTAGGTACACCTTACCAGTACCGAGGACCCCCTTTTGCTTTCAGAATTGTTGTAATCCACCATGGCAGAGATTCAACAAGGTACTGGAAATATTCCTCAGAAATTTTGGTCTACAATGACATGATTGCCTCGCGCAGTTGCTGCAGATTTGTCGGCTGCACATCCATGATGAGAATCTCCAGTTCCACCACATCACATCCCAAAGGTGCTCTATTGGATTGAGCTCTGGTGACTGTGGAGGCCATTTGAGTACAGTGAACTCATTGTCATGTTCAAGCAACCAGTCGGAGATTATTCGTGCTTTATGACATGGTGTGTTATCTTACTGGAAGTAGCCATCAGAAAACGGATACACTGTGGTCATAAAGGGATGCACGTGGTCAGCAACAATACTCTGGTAGACTGTGGCATTGACAGGATTCTCAATTGGTACTAATGGGCCCAAAGTGTGCCAAGAAAATATCCCTCACCCCATAGCACCACTAGTCGGAGAGACTGCTGTATGAGGATTGGGCCACCTGTGGTCTGAGGCGGGGGAGAGGCCGACGGCATCACCCGCAGCTTGTTAAGAAGAGTAGGGACGGAGATGACAGTCTATTAAAATCTCCAGTAACACACAAAAAGTAGCTAGATTTGTCACTAGTAGCTTTTAAAAAATAATTGTTGCTAGGGGGGTCTGAAAAGTCGACACTGCAAAAGAACCGAACAGAACACGATTCACAGAGTTCACTTATCTGATTCTGAATCGACATGATTGACGAAGAGAGGACGCTTGAGGGATTGTAAGGTAACTCTGCTCGGCTTTAGAACTTCAAATTGTGCCGTATGAAATACTTTGATTTGAACTTGTTCGTGTTTGTGTTACAGTTTGAACGGGAGAGGATTGTTTTAAAATATTAACGTATCTTTCGAATAAATCGACGTTTCTTTCACCATTGCCATCTCACCGATTAGAAACGCCTATCCCATCATGACAAAACCCAATGTATTTTAAACAATGGATGCTGATTTAAACTTTTTTTTTTCTGGTCGTGCACATGAAGAACTAGTTTGAACCAGCAGCCATAACCACTGTATGTTAGTTCAAAACTAATCAACAGGACAGTAACTTAGGTTTATACATAGCCTCATATACATATCATATACAGTCTATGGTTTATATTGCACTTAGTTAATAACTAAATAATAATGAGGTCTGTTTTTATCATGTTTATAGTTTTCAATACACTTTTTATTTTTAATTTATTTTTGTTTTAGACTATGCTATTTTTGGGTTCATTTAATTATTTTTAACGTCAACCGTCTGTGGTGGTTATATCGTTGCGTAATAGTGTAGTGGTAACAAAATGAGAGGTTTTAGGATGACTTTAATATAATATTATAATCTTAAGAACTATTTTGTTGGGGTATATAGGCTCTTTAAAGTGATAGTCCCCCCCACCCCCCAAAAATAAAATAAAAAGACAAACAACAAATAATCATTTAATCGCTGTTAACTAGTTGCTAGGGTAGCCAGATTTTTTTTGTCTTGTTTAACATTAAACATAAAAAAATATATATATTTTGAGGAAATCTGGAAAGATATCTTCTTTTGTGTTCAACTGAAAACAAAAACAAAAAAAAAACCTTAAAGTGGTTTGGATCAAGTGAAGAATGAGTAAAAGATTTTCATTTTTGGGTGAACTATCCTTAACATTACAGTACTGAGTACTTTATCCCCAATCTGAAATGTCTGAAACAGAAAAGCATCAACTAAACATTTTGTTTGCGTATGTGCAGGTACTTTACAAACAGAAAACAACAGGGCATCTTTAATGTTTCTGTATAGCAGCAGCTTTTTTATTTCTCACAAAAAAATATAGAATTTATATTTGGAAATATCAGATCCAAATACTGCTCTGGCCATTTCAGTTCATTTCAGATGCATTTCACAAACCTTGATTTGCTTGATGAAAATACATTTAGCTTTTGGCAGCAGCTAAAAATAAATCACAGCATCATCACGAGGGTTTAAGAGCAATCAACGGTCTGACTTGTGCTTACAAACCTCATGGTGCACAACATAATAAATTAGGGTAATCAGATATAGTTTGATAAATAAATGTGCTATAAAGATATAAAGAAAGGAAAATTTTTATCATCCAAAAAAAAAAAAAAAAATCTGAAGCAAACACTATATACTGTATAGACATTATAAACATTATAAACAAAGCATACCGAAGCCCTTTTCAGACACAGAAATAAAAAAAGAAAGAAATTTTCACATTTCTTTTCCGCCCAGTTCTGGTATCAGTTTTGAATGTATATCCATATATATATAAATATACATACACACACACACATACCTAAGTGTATGTATATGTGTGTGTGTGTGTTTGTATATATATATGTAAAGAAAGAGAGATTTAATTATTTTTTATATGACAATTACCTCTTAACCTCTTATTTTCTACACAATTTTAAGTTTTTAACACAATATATTTTATTTTGAGAAACATTTAAAATATTTTGGCGCAGTAAACATGTTGGTAATTTTTGCTGTCTTCATTTGTTTCAATAACACTAATTTCTGTACCATTTAAAATAGCATATTTGGATATCTTTTCTTCTGGAGATACTGTTGTCCTAAGAAACCAAAAAAATATATACTGTATATATAAATAAAAAATCTTACATACAGTTGAAGTCAGAATTATTCAGTCAGTCTTATTTCTTTTATTTCGGCTAGAATAAAAGCAGTTTTACATTTTTTAAAAAACATTTTGGGGACAAAATTATTAACTCCTTTAAACAAATTGTTTTCCGATAGTCTACAGAACAAACCATCATTATACAATAACTTCCCTAATTACCCTAACCTGCCTAGTTAATCTAATTAACCTAGTTAAGCCTTTAAATGTCACTTTAAGCTGTATAGAAGTGTCTTAAAATCTAGTAATATCTAGTCAAATATTATTTACTGTCATCGTGGTAAAGATAAAATAAATCAGTTATTAGAAATAAGTTATTAAAACTATTATGTTTAGGAATGTGTTGAAAAAGTCTGCTCACCGTTAAACAGAAATTGGGTAAAAAATTAAACAGGGGGGCTAATAATTCAGGGGGCTAATAATTCTGACTTTTAACTGTATATCTTAGGAACGGTATAGCACAAATTTTGGCGTTTTTAAAACCTTAACTTTTCCAAACCACGGTATACCTTGAAACCGGTTTTTGTTCCATGCCTAATTAAGTATTGCACGAAAAATATGTTGAATTGTCAGACAGAAATTCAGAATTTTGAGAAAATGGGAAATGTGTGGAAAAGGTCAAAATTTCCCTTTTTTCTGTGACAGAAACTGTCTCTCACAGTATACAGAATCATAAGAGCAAGAAAATACAATCATTGTTATGTGCAGGTATTTTCTACACATGCTACAGAAAGATCTTTTGATGTTTCGCCAAGTATCTCAACTGTGTCAATAAATCCAAGCAGCTAAAATTGGACTGTGTAAACAATGAAATAAAGCAGCAATAAAAACACACTCCGATATTTCGTTTAAAACAGCTTCGGCTATACTCATATATACATATTTATATGCAGGAAAAGGACCATTTGCTATCGCTGAGCTTTCCGGATGTCTGTTCTCGGATCCTGCGGTTTGACGTCTCCTCAGCAGAACCAGAAGGGCATCCACAGAAGTGAACGCATCGCGGCACCAGCGGCCATTCCTGCCAGGAGACCCAGCGCAATCTGCTCTCCAAAGCCGTCCTCATAAGAGTCTCTGTGCACCCACACATGCTGAGTCCCTGCAGAGACAAACATTCATTTTTGAGGTACAGTACGTCTTCAGTGGATTAAGACTTTACTTGGAATTTGTCAGTAATTGTCTGAAATAATTACAAATAATAATCAGTTTGTGTTAAATTTTCATGTTAAAAGGCTAAAAAATGTTTAATGAAATGTATTTAAGGCAGTGTTTCCCAACCCTGTTCCTGAAGGCACACCAACAAGACACATTTTCAACCTCTTCCTAATCAAACACACCTGAATCAACTTATCAGAAGATTAGAGGAGACTCCAAAACCTGTAGTTAATAGGTCAGATAAGGGGAGACATCCAAAATATGTACTGTTGGTGTGCCTCCAGGAACAGGGTGTGTAAACACTGAATAAACTGATAAAATTTGAACAGGAAGTTGAACAAAGTATTAAGAAAGAAAAGAATAAATAAAAGTTAAAAGAACGAAATGTTTAAGATTTCTATAAGCTAATTTTGTGTGATTTTGAGAATGTGAAAATGTACACAAAAGAAGGTGATGTACGATTTACTCTAAATTTACATGTAGATTCACAAATAAATAAAAAAAAAACATCAAATAACAAAACTAAATATTACATTATTAAGCGGAAAGACTTGTAAAAGGTGAAATGTAAGCTGTATTACAAATTAGTATTTTAACAGTGTACTTTAAAAATCAAATAACATTTTACTAATATTAAAAACAATAAATTACAAACATCTAAAATTATTAAGAAATATTTAAGGCAATTTCTAATTGAGAATTTATATTTTTTTTGTGAATGTGACAAAGTTTCAGACCATACAAAAAGATATATATACAGTGGGGAAAATAAGTATTGAACATGTCATGCTTTTTCCTGGTGATAATATTTCTAAAAGAGCTGTTGACATGAAATTGAACCACATTCAGGTAAAAAAACAAACAAGCAATACAAACATAAAAATAAAACAAAACAAGAAAAACCCGTTATGTGTAATAAGAATAAAATGACACAATGAGAAAGTGCTGAATTACTGAAATGTATTTAATACTTTATATAAAAGTCTTATTTGGTGATGGCAGCTTAAAGACACTTCTCAAAGGCGTAAGTAAAAATATTGATTGTTCTGTGCGTCTCGTCCGTTAAATCTGAGCTTTATTTTTTATTTTTCTATTGGATTCAAGTCAGGTGATTGGTTGGGCCATTCTACAGCTTGATTTTCTTTCTCTGACAGCATTTGAGAGTTTCCTTGACTGTGTTTGGGATCATTGTCTTGCTGAAATATCCAGCTTGGTTTCATCTTCATCCTCCTGTTAATGTAGATGTTGGACTGAAGCAGCTGATATTCATTTACGCTGATGAAGGGCAGAGGGTTGCTGAAGAACTATTGAGAGATTTCAGCTGCTGTCTGGGCGTTCACTGCCTTTCTACACCAGCCTTTCTTCATGTGTTCAATACTTTTTGTTAACATGTTGTTTTATCTCTCTACTTTGTTGACCTGAAAGAAGGTTATCCGGGTTACAAATGAGGGAGCACGCAGGGACGGGGTTTTCATGGTGAATGATTATTTAAGATGTCTCGTATGTATGTGAGGAGGGAATAAACGAAATAAAGTGTGCTTACTAAATAAACGCTGTGTTTATCAAACTATTAACTTTTTCCCTGCATCATTTCATTTTATCATGCATAACTTCATTTATTAACTAATCAGATATGTTTTCTGTACATGTATGTATTTCTTTGGTGGTTAGCAACATCTGGTGAAAGTCTCAAGTCAACAGCACCTTTAGAAATGTGTTTTCTGAGAAAAAAAAATGCGGGTTACACACTTTTTTCCCCCACTGTGTACAGTTGAAGTCACAATTCTTCGACCTCATGTAAAACTTTTTTTCTTTTTTCAAGTATTTATCAAATGATGTTTAACAGAAGAGAAAGTCTTATTTTTATTTTATTTCATTGTTATATAATGACTTTAACCTAGATAAGCCTTCAAATGTCACTTTAAAGTGAATACTAGTATTTAAAAAAAAATAACTAGTCAAATAATATGTACTGACATCATGGCAAAGATAAAAGAAATCAGTTATTAGAAATTATTAAAACTACTTTTTATAATAGTGTAATTAACTTTGTTATTAAAACTATTATGTTTAGAAATGTGTTGAAATCTTTTTTATTTCTATTGGTGGAAAAATTGACGGGGGCTAATAATTCAGGAGGGCTAATAATTCTGACTTTATCACTATAATACATGTGTAAAAACTCTATTTCTGTGTTTACTTAAGAATGCGTGATGTTTTATAATTAATTACCTCCACAGCCTGTACCTGGCATGATGTAAACTGCATTATGGCTGTCAATTGGAACAGTCTGGTAAGTATCATCATAGGGATTATATGTGAAAACCTGCAATGGTGCAAAGAAATAAAAATATGAGTGAGTGAAAATGTTAAATCGATGACAAATATAGAAAAAATATCCTGCACAAATACAAAAAAAAAAAAACACTCACAGGATTTCTCTTTGCCTCCATGAGTGTGAGTTTCCAGGCCCTAAAATGTGAGCAAACATAAAGCATACAAAAAAGTGGGCGGGGCTTCTTGAATTGTGGAAGGGAAGGGGTTAATCAAACATGTCAAAGCTCAGACTTACAGTGCCTCGTCTTCACTGTTGGCACACAGGCTCAGCATAGTGCCGTCTCTCAGATAAACTACCAGCAGATTTTCCCTTGGGTGACTCTCGGGTGGACCTACACCTGTCCATAAACACACTGCTTAGTAAAACAATGTTAAATTCAAGCGTTTATTAGCATAAATACGTTCGAACCTTACCTGCACACTCCAGTCCAGACCTCACATTCACACAGCTGCTCTTCAGATTCACTTTGGTCTCGTAGTCTCTTCTGGATTCACTTTTGTAAAAAACGAAACTTCCATCGATCCACAGGTCACACCAGTTTAGTTTCCAGCGTTTGAGGACAGAAGCTGTTTAACAAAAACCTAAAGTGATTAATTATGTCTCATTTACAGACCAGCTGATCTAAGGAGCAAACATAACTGTTTTACGTATTTCCAGAAAAGTGGCTAATTCATATATATATATATATATATATATATATATATATATATATATATATATATATATATATATATATATATATATATATATGTATGATTTTATGCATACGAAAACATGATTTTTTTAAAGGATCTCTAAACCAATAATCATTCAGTGTAAAAAAATGTAGGGTTTCACACAATTCATTCATTCATTCATTTTCTTTTTGGCTTAGTCCCTTTATTAATCAGGGGTCAACACAGAGGAATGAACCGCCAACTTATCCAGCATAAATTTTTATGCAGCGGATGCCCTTCCAGGCGCAACCCATCACTGGGAAACACCTATACACTCTTGTGTTCACACACATAAACTAGGGCCAATTTAGCGTACCCTCAAAAAATCTGCTGTAAATTTACTCAAGCCAATTCAGAATATAGTGACTTTTTTCTTCAGCAGAACATTAAAGAAGATTTTTTTTTTTTTTTAGATAAAACTGTGGTTCTTGATAATAAATAAATCAACCTTTACAGGCACTTTAAAGAGAAGCAAACATATATAAGCAAAACTAAAGTTAAACCCGTGGCTCCTGATACCATCAAGGTGTTTGTTATGAAGTGAAAAGATAAGTCTGAATAAGAAATTGAACATTATTTTCAACATTATTACATTTGTAAGTGAATTCTGTTTGTCCCCTGATTTTGTCGAGGTTATAATGTTTCCATAGAACATTCCTTGCCTATTTTTATACACAAGAAAAAAAAGGGGATTTAAACGTTATATTTTGCAATGCTGAGTTTTGTTTTTTTAGAGTTTGGATGAAAATTCAGAATTAAGAACTTTGTTCTTGGAATTTGTTTTGAGTTATTTTAATACTACATTTGCTAACAAAATGGGACAGTTCACCCAAAAATTTCAATTCCGTCATTACTTACTCATCTTCCACTTTTTCCAAATCCATTTCAGTTTCTTTCTCTTTTGAATACAAAGGAAGATACTATGGAAAATGTTGGAAGCTTCCATATGTTTCTTCCATATATTTTATGGATGTCAATGGCTACCAGTTACCAACATTCTTTCAAATATCTACTTTTCGGTTCAACAGAAAAAAGCTACTCATATAAATCCGAAACTACTGAGTGGATATGTATTAAATAATTTTCCATTTTTGGGTGAGCTATCCATTTAACTTATTGATAATATAGTTAAAATATAAAAATAGTTTTATACCACATGTAAATACATTTAGAGTGCACTCCATTGACTGTAAACACATTGATTCTTAATTCTCAGAATTACGAACATTCTAAAGTACATTTTCATGACATTATTTTTTGGTGGGAATCATTTTACATTTTTAAATTACATTTTGATATTCTCCCTTGGTCAGTTGCGTGTGTTTTATTATAGCGAGCACACAACAACAAACTGGACATTCAGCTAGCAGCTAATGTGCACTGTAACACTGACCGTAAGAGGATTATTGCTAACAGTGTCAGGCCTGAAGTTTCATAACAGACCTTCTGGAAAGGTACTCCTCGTCCTTTTTTAAATTAATGTATTTAAGTGTGTGTGTGTATATATAGGATTTTTCCAATTTAGACCATTTAAATTTCACAGAATTTGCAGCCAGACACTTCTAAAACAGCATTTGTGCTTTTGACCATCTATATTTTAATATAAATATAAACATTAGGATTGCTTCTTCCTTAATTTGTGTCCCTAAAAATGAAACTCCCATGGTCACACTTTATTTTAAGGTACAATTCTCGCTATTATCAAACCATTAAAGATGGCTTTTAGCTTAGTGAACTCCTCATTTGCTGCTTATTTATAGTTATAATGCTATCGGTTGGGTTTGGATTGGATTAGAGATATGATCATGCAGAATATGTACTTTATTGGGTGGTCTAACCCAACTAGGACGCGATCCTACATTAACATCTATGTTGGTCCTGAAACATAATAATCTTTGCCCCTAAACCCAACCCTAACTGTAAATTATTCCCAAAATTAGAGGGTAATAATATTTACAAATCCTCATAGATGCACGTAACTCTAACTATTAGCCTAAGCTTAACATAAACTGTAAATGTATCCCTAAATTCTGATTGACTGATTGAAATGTTGTTCCAGGATCAACATTGATGTTTATCCAGCAACATGTTCTACTTATAAACAGGCAATTTTTGTTGCCAGTAATACTGTGTAATTTATAACTTCACTTTAAATGAACAATTAAAACTGTGCTGTTTATTAATTATTAATTTACAGTGCGCTTGTAAATTTGACAGTATTACTGGCAACCGAAATTGCCAGTAATACTGTAAATTTTACAGCATTTTCTGCTGTATACTTAAAGTGTTTCCATTCCTCTGCTATCCTTAATAAGATTACGAAACTCTTCACATAAGCATTAATAAACAAATCTTCCACTTACACTGTCTCCAGAGCCAGCCGGATTTGAGCAGAGCCATCATGAGCCCTGGCCAGTCAGACACCACAACAAAAAAAAAGCAATATTCCCAGTGTTGTGCTGCAGGTCTGATAAGTGTTTTGTTTGTAACTCGGCGATGACTGTTAGTCGTCTCAGCCTTCACTCAGCTTTTGTAGAGCTGGAATAGTTTGATGACTCTTCCTTTAATCCCTTAAACAGGCCAAAGTGACCAGTAATCTCAGATTAAAGCACAGTCTGAGTTTCTACTAGTTGTCTGTGGAATATTCGCTCCCCTTTTGTGTGTTTAACTTCATGCTTGTGTGTATTTTTGTGCATTAAGTCTACTTGTTCACATTGAATGATGAGTATGCATGCTCGCACTTAATCTTAATCTCCATATACAGACTGACCTAACCATAATAAATCGACTTTTTGCTATTATTTAATGCCATCGTAAACTAATTCTATTGGATGGCCTAACAAAAGAGAGTCTAAGTCATTCTGTTGATTTAAAAAAAGTTTGTTGGTATATAATCAGGGTCACATGCTAATCTTTAATCTCCCCTTTGGCTAAATTTAGCACATGTTAAATAACTGGAGTAGTTATATCAAGCTAGCTATTTTTAAACCATTGAAGTAACCGACCTATAAACACATTTATCACTGAAACGTGTCATGCTTAGTCATCACTGCATGACGGCACTAGTTTTATAACCCAGGAATTGCCCTTAATCTTAAGCGCTATAGATCATGTTAATTTGACTGGTTTTCACAGTCAAAGGGCCTGAGTGTGTTAACTTTTGTTTGTAATATATTAAGCATCATTATTATGGTGTATTAAGTGTCATAGTTTTAGAAATGTGTGTTTTTGCTAAGCCTGATTATTAAAAGTATATTTAAATCATCATATATAATGTTTACTTATTATTTTAAAATGATATTTTTTTATTATTATTATTGTTATTTTTTATTATTAATAAAAGTAATTCTAATATAATAATGTAATTATTATTATTATTATTATTATTGCTATTGTTAAAAAAGAATAATGACTTATTATTATTATTATTATTATTATTATTATTATTATTATTATTATTATTATTGCTATTGTTAAAAAAGAATAATGACTTATTATTATTATTATTATTATTATTATTAACAATAGCAATAATAATAATAATAATAATTAATGATAACATTTAGCCCCATAGTATATTTAGAAATGTACTTGTTGCAATGCATGGTAATTTTAATGTATTTTATCTATATTAATATCAACTACTGTTATTAATATTGATCATTTATAATCAACGTTGGTAAAATCAATACACATAGAATGCTAATTTCATATAATGTTATTTGTGATACTGAAATATAGCAGCAGCAACAGCTATAATAATAATAAAAAATAATAATAACACATTTAGTTCAATTGTACACTTATAAATGTATTTATTGCAATCCATGGCCATTCATAAATGTATTTGTAATTATTTATAATCCTACTGCTACTAATAATAATAATAACTATTAATGTTACTATAACCAATACATAAATAAAATATTATTTTGCATAATATTATTTATTATCCGTAAATACAGCAGAAGCAACAGATATAAAAATGGTAATAATAATAATAATAATAACAATAACAATAATAATAATAATAATTATTATTATTATTAATATTAATAATAATAAAATCATTATTATTAATTAATTACGTATTTTATTTATATTTGTATTTATTTAATGCATGGTCATTTACTGTTATTTAAATGATAATAAATCATGTTTATTAAGTATTTTGCTAGTAATAATTGTTAGTTAAAAGTATTTATTATTAATTTATTTTCCAGTATTATTATTATTATTATTATTATTATTAGTAGTAGTATATTTTCTATTATTATTATTTGTATTAATAATATACATATAAAGTAAAATACCACAGGAATAATGATTATTTACTATTTTTATTATTAATGATAATTTATTATTAATAATATTTGATTCATATTAATAATAGTTTCATAATTTAATTTAAATGTTTATTTATATTTATTTATTTATTTAATCCATTGTCATTTACTGTTTTTTTAAAATATTATAAATAATGTTTATTAAGTATTTTTGCTAGTAATAATTGTTAGTTAAAGTATTTATTATTATATTTTCTATTGTTATTATATTATTATTATTATTATTATTATTATTATTATTATTATTATTATTATTATTATTATGCATGTCAATTGAAATACTATCGGAATAATAATGAATATGTATGTTTAACTTTTGACGAGCTCCCCATATCTTTACTTACTCACACCACTAGATGGCCTCATCTCACAACAACACATGCCACAGGCCTGTTTTCTCGGTCATTCCATCTCATTAGGATGAAGATGGTATCAATAAACACAGTGACAATATAGATAGAATGTGTTTATCATCATCACTGCATTATGTAAAGAATAAGTGATAAAGAGTAGACCTGTGAATCCAATTTCCCATAATCACAAGCAAACACAAATCCTGAAAGCTAGTCTGTAGGCCTAAACAGTCAGTCTCAACGGAAACAAGCAGATTTATAAATGCACTGTTTACACGAAGGCAACGAGAAGGCATTATTATTATTATTATTATTATTATTATTATTTTATTGTATTATGCTTTACTGTAAACAAAAGTCAATTACCTTGTTAAATTGGAATAAAAAAGCAAAATAAAAACACCGCACATTTGACTGTTTACCTGATTGAGCCGCTGGAGGGCGCTGTTCTTCATTTCTGTCACTGACTAAAGTTCGCTTCACTTTTCAGTCGAGTTTGTATGTGTGCGGATATACGGAGCCTCTGGAAGTATTTTGGCGATTTTCATTCAATGCTTATATTTATATAACTCATTATTCCCTGCGTTTCTCCGTCTCGTAGATGTGTCTGGGTTTCGCGAGTGAATTGGAAGGAGTTTATTTATGTCCTGTATATTCAGGTCTAGACAGACATGCAGCCTCCCCCAAGAAAGGTGAGTCGACCTTCGTCTTTAATTGATAATCAATCTCATTTACTATGGCCTTTGTTGTTGTCATGTCAGTATATTTGCTTACTTACCTTCTTGTTTGCGAACAAATTGAAGATATGTAGATAGATAGATAGATAGATAGATAGATAGATAGATAGATAGATAGATAAATAGATATAGATAGATAGATAGATAGATAGATAGATAGATAGATAGATAAATAGATATAGATAGATAGATAGATAGATAGATAGATAGATAGATAGATAGATAGATAGATAGATAGATAGATAACGTTAGATAGATAGATAGTCATATAGATGTCATATTTTTATGCTGAGATTTCTTTTTAGAACTTTTAATTGAGTTGATAATTCAATATCTGGTGAAATGACCCTGATTCATGTTGTTTTCCCGAAGTAAGTCCTAAAATATATATTTTTAAATTAAATTTGTGAATAAAAATGCTTTCAGATCTTTATAGACCTTAAAATTGCTGGGTTGTCATAACTCAACATTGGGTCAAATATGGAAAAAACAAATATTTACTTTAAATATTGTCACTGAAATTTAATAATAATAATAAAAAATTCAATGTTGAGTTTGCCCAAATTTGACCCAACGTTGGCTAATTATTTAGATATAGAGTAAATATTCACATGAACACACAGTATGCTAAACATAATACATAAAATGTCTGTTTACTTTTGTCAGATGCATTTTTGTTGCATAAAATAAACAAAATATGTCATATTTTTATGGTTATATTTATTTTTAGACAACACGACAACAACATCTATGAGTTCAGTATCTGGAGAAATGACCCTGTTTCTGACCACCAGTTGCTGTTTTCCCAAAATATGGACTAAATTATATATATATATATATATATATATATATATATATATATATATATATATATATATATATATATATATATATATATATATTTTTTTTTTTTTTTTAAATTAGGAATGAATGCTTTCAGATCTTTATAAACCCTAAAATTGCTGGGTCATCGTAACCCATATTCGGTCAAATATGTAAAAAAAAATAGTTGTGTTAAACATTGTAATTTAAATTTAATTGAAACAAGTGACCCAATGTTGAGTTTGCCCATATTTGACCCAACATTTGCTACATTTTTCAGAGTATAGAAAACATATATACACAAACACACAGTACACTAAACATAATACATAATGTTTCTGTTTACTTTTGTCAGATGCACTTTTTTGCTAAAAACAAAAAACGAAAGATGTCCTATTTTTATGCTTTTATTTCATTTTAAAAAACACAACAACAACGTTTAACTGATTTGAGAATTCAATATCTGGAGGAATGACCCTGATTCTGACCACCAGTTGCTGTTTTTTCTGAAATATGTCTGAAATTATAATTTTTCAATTTAAAATTATTAATAAATGGTTTCAGATCTTTATAAACCTTAAACTTGCTGGGTTGTCGTAACCCAACTTTGGGTCAAATATGAAAAAAAAACACATTGTGTTGCGTTGAATATTGTAATTTAAATTTCACTGAAACAATTAACCCTCTGTTGATTTACTTATATTTGACCTAAAGTTGGCTACGTTTTCAGAGTGTAGAATAAATATATACACAAACACACAGTGTGCTTCACATAATACATAATGTTTGTGTTTACTTTTGTCTGTTGCACTTTTTTTGTTGCATAAAATAACAAAAGATGTCGAATTTTTATGCTTATATTTATTTTTAGAAAACACAACAACAACGTTTATGAATTCAGTATCTGGAGGAATGACCCTGATTCTGACCACCAGTTGCTGTTTTCCCAAAATATATTAAATTATAAATAACTATAAATATTTATTTTATATATATATATATTTATTTAAAATTAGGAATAAATGCTTTCAGATCTTTATAAACCCTAAAATTGCTGGGTCATCATAACCCAACACGTGGTCAAATATGGAAAAAACAAATCTAAATCTTGTCATTTAAATTTAATTAAAAAAAATGAACTCAACTCGGACTCAACCCAACCCAACTTTGTCCATGTTTGAAGCAACATTGGTATAGATATATACAAGAACACACAGTCTGCTTCTCATAATAATGTTTCTGTTTACGCCGAGTTCCAGCATGTGTCTCCATTGAGTCTAGTCTGCCAGAAACACACTTCTCTTTCAGGTTAGTGTGATGTGGGTCAGAGTCAGTTGTTGTCTTTGTGTGTTGCAGGTGAAAGTCACACAAGAGGTGAAACACACTCACACAGAGCAGCTGAACAGACTGCAGCTCAAACACCAGACCGACTTGGACTTCCTGGAGGATCTGAGGTTCGGTTTGATTCATTGCTTAAAGGGGCAGTTCACTCCAAAATTAAAATGCACTCAATATTTGCTCACCCCAAAAAGATTAAAACCTTTATGACATTGTTGAACACAAAAGAAGATATTTTGAAGAAAGCTGACAAGCTGTAGGCGGCATGGTGGCTCAGTGATTAGCACAGTTGTGTCACAGCAAGAAGGTCGCTGGTTTGAGTCCCGGTTGGGTCAGTTGGCATTTCTGTGTGGAGTTTGCATGTTCTCCCCATGTTCGCATGGGGTTCCTCCGGGTGCTCCGGTTTTCCGCACAGTCCAAACATGTGCGCTATATTTCAATTAAACAAGCTAAATTGGCTGTAGTGTATGTATGTGAATGCGGATGTGTATGAGTGTTTCCCAATGCTGGGTTGCAGCTGAAAGGGCATCCGCTGCGTAAAACATATGCATATGTGGTGTAGTTGGAGGTTCATTCTGCTGTAGCGACCCCTGATAAATAAAGGGACTAAGCTGAAGGAAAATTAATGAAAAGCTGTAACCATTGACTTTCATGGAAGGAAAAACAAATACTACGGTTTCCGCTACATTCATTCTTCCATGGCGGGCGCCACTCCAAAATTGATCCCGCCACGGCTACATTACAGCTTCCCATTCAAAACATTTTATTTTTTTAATAGCGGGGAATAGTCGCATCAAAACGTATTAAAGGGTAAGTGAATTATAATAGCGCGTGTTTTTCTATATCCGTAGCAGTGCTGTGCGTCATTTGTTTACACTTTAAGGTGAGGTGCTGACTGACTGACTGACTGACTGACTGACAGGTGCATAATGCGTGAGGTCAGCAAACACAACGTATAGCCGTTTCACTTTACCTCAGGACGCATGAATGCTATTCCTGAGGTCTGTTGGAGACAATCATAAATATTCCTATAGCAAATCTAATAAATGCTGGAGACATACTCATTACTTAAATGCACTAAATCACACTTCAGCAGCGTTTGTTTAAGAGCGCACGAGAAGATCCGCGTGATCTTGAAGCGGCTTCTATTTGAGGGGTGTGCACGAAGTTTTGTGCACGAGCAGAGGAAATCGGCGCCCAAGCAGAGAGATTAGCATGCTCGTAGGTTATTACAAAAATGCAATCCCGACTATTAATAATGTGCTCACGACATTTGTCATTGAAATAACACCACAGGTAGTTGGTAGATCTGTGTAAAAAAAAAGGGCCTGCTGCCACAGCTAGAAAAAATCCTAGAGGAAACACTGAATACTATGGAAGTCAATGGTTACAGGTTTCCAGCATTCTTCAAAATATCTTCTTTTGTGTTCAACAGAGACACAAAAGTTTGGAAGTAGTGAATGGAGAGTAAACGATGACACAATTTTCAGTTCTGGGTGAACTATCCCCTTAAAATAGTTATTAATGAGTTTTCTGTCAGTCTGTTGTTGTGTTAGTAATGACCTGCTTGACTGTGTGAAATTCTCAGGACTTACAGCCAGAAGAAAGCACTAATAGAGAAAGATTACTCACAGGTGAGTTGTGGCCACAAACCTTTATAATCTAAAGTGTGCTTATTTTTGATGCATTCTTAGTTTTTCATACCAGATAAAAATGAACAATTGAATGAAAGGCAGTTGCAGCTTGTGACAAAATCTTTCAATTATGACACTTTTTTAAAGATTACTCTTGAAGTGAATTCATTTTACTTGTTTAATTTGGACATTGTGGCGGCACGGTGGCTCAGTGGTTAGCACTGTCACCTCACAGGAAGAAGGTCGCTGGTTCGAGTCTCGGCTTGGTCAGTTGGCATTTCCGTGTGGAGTTTGCATGTTCTACCCTTGTTCATGTGAGTTTCCTCCGGGTGCTCCGGGTTCCCCCACAGTCGAAAGACATGCACATAAAACAAAATTGTTTAAAAAAAGAAATCTCAAGATATAATTGAACGTTTTAAAAAATATTGTATAATATTGCGTATAATGTAGATTGCATAAGCAGATTCACACTGAAAGGGATTTATATTTAGCGCATGTCACGCTGAATGTCTTCCTGACATTAATATAAGTTTTTGGGTCCCACTTTATATTAAGTGTCCTTAACTACTATGTACTTGCATCAAAAAATAAATACAATGTACTTACTGTGTTCATAATTTATTTGAGAACACTTGTGGTGCTCTTGAGTTGGGATAGGGATTGGGTTATGGACAGGTTTGGTGGTGTGGGTAGGTTTAAGGGTGGATTAAGGTGTAAGGAATGGTCAACAGTGTATTGTCAAATGTAAATACAGAAGTTAATTACAGATGTAATTACATACAGGTATTAAATCAAGCAGTACACAATAAATACATGTATTTACACAATAAGTACATTGTAACAAACTATTATTTCCTGTGTAAGTACATACTAGTTAAGGCCACTTAATATAAAGTGGGACCAGTTTTTGTGTGTGTGCATTGCATAAATGACCGCAGATATTATCCCTTCTGTTTTTTATGCAGAGTACACAGCACCTCAAAAATCTTCATCATCAGGCCATGCAAAGTGCAAACAAAACAAAACGTGTATAATGCATAAACAGATTCACACTGAAAGTGAATATATATTTACTGCTTGTCATGCTGAGCGTCTTCTTGACGTTAATATAAGATCAGTGGGTGATCGGTGTGTGAATAAGGGCATCCATCGGGCTGAATGACGCTCAGTGTGTGCGACTGAGAGACTCACTGCTGTTGGATCTGAAGCCTGTGCACCTGCAGGGCTGCCGCGTGCTGATTGGCTCACGAAAACAGGAGTCTTTCTCTTCCTTGGGTCTCTTCCTGAGTCCACACATCAGAGCTGGCAGCTCAGAGCATTGCTTTGACAGTGCCAGCTTGTGGTCTGAGGGCCAGGAAGACAATCCTTTCTGTTTTTGAGGTCTCGTTTTTTCACTATGTTTCAATCCACCTATTTTTATGCTCATATATTGAAATATCTACTGTGGCTGAGAGAGCTTAACAGGCTTCAACTAATGAAAACACATGCAATTATTAAAAATGCCTGTAGATTAAGAAAAGATCCTCATCGGTTTGACAGCAAATGTTTCGCACATCCTAAAACAATGCAAACACAATAAAAAAGCACGCTGCATTTTATTACAAGGCAAATAAATTAAGAAAACGTTCTCAAGTGGACTTAAAGGTTCAGGACACCCTGGAGAACTTTTTTTTTTATATTAACAGATGTGTGTGTGTTAAGCATCAGTTAAGACAATGTTAGCCCTGTCAGGTTTAATTGTGGGGAAAACTGGATAATTTTGAGCTTTTGTCAGCTAATTTCAGCTTCCGGGTTTAAAATGATTTTTGGGGCGGAAGCAAAATCGGCGACGTAGCGCAGTACTGCAAGTGCAATGATGACGCGTCGGTTTCTTATTATTATTCATAGCAGAGTTTTCTTATCCTATGAGAAAAGCCGGTTGCTTAATTATTCATGAGAGCACGTGCTTTCCGAAGGAAAGGCATGCCAGTTTCAAGCAAGCTGAGAGACACGGACCCACGGCACGCAGTAGCCGTTCATGAAGGCTCATATGTGTTTGTTTCCATGATCCACTGGGTTTGTTGCATGTTTTTTCCCCACGATCTTGTCAGGGCCGATCATACAGCAAAGCTGTGTGTGTGCTGCAAGCATTTTTGTCGGGAGAGCAGTGCGAGAATTGGAGAATGGCGGACATTGACTTTTATCAGGAGTTTGTTCACATTTAGACACATGGCCGTGATGCTGTGTTTGCCTAAATCCTCTATATTACCAGCAGGGCTAATGGTTAAAATAAGCACGTCAGGAGACCTGCTGCACTGAGTCTGCATTCAGATCTATAATTTAGACCTGGGGATCGCGGGAGAATCCTCATTTATAGTGTTTACATGAACACACTTATCTTTATAATGATATAAATTGTGGTTATGTGTATATGAAATTACGAATAACAAATGTAGCAGGGCATTAAATTACAGTTTATTTCTTTGCATTTTAACTTTGTGAATTATAAACACATTCGTCTCCTCACGGTTTGTGTCTCATTTTGTGAGCTAACTGTCAACACTCCCCTGCTGGCCACGCCCACTCCTGCCCTATGCTTGCGGAGCTCCACGCCCATTAATCATGCATCTTTTGAAAAAATTCTGAAGTAGACTTTAACCGAAAGTGGGGGGTGTCATGGCCCTTTAAAAAAGAGACGGACCTGGCTGGAATATGTTTATTGCTGTCAAACCAATAAGGACTTTTTCTTGATTTCTCGTTTTTGTAATTGCAATTGTTTTTTTTAAAAGACACCATGTTAAGCGCTCTCGGTCACTGTAAATATTACATAAAATTAAAATAAATGATGCCAAGGTGAGCATAAGTCTTGAAAATCCGCATGAAAAACTAAGCGTATGCACCTTCAAACTTTAATCAATGGATATTTTACAAAACATGATCTTAAAAAATATGATATACTATAAGAGACTGTACCGATGTGTGTTTTTTTATTACTTATTATAGGCAACCTATTTAAGATCAGATAAGGAAGATGGACCCTTCGGTTATTTCAAAAGAGTTAGACTTTGACTCACTCAATCTCCCTCTTTCATGTGTCATTCATTTAGCTTAGTCCGTTATTTATCAGGGGTCGCCACAGCAGAATGAACCGCCAACTATTCCAGCATATGTTTTACACAGCGGATGTCCTTTCAGCCGGAAAACACCCATACACACTCATTCACACGCACATTCATACGCTATAGAAAATTTAGTTTATCCAATTCACCTATAGCGCATGTTAGTGATCTGCATGGGACTAAATTTTGGGGTGGTGGGGTGGTGGTGGGGGGTCGGGGGTTTGAGGGGGGAACAAAACGGAAAACCTCCTAGCGATACATAGTCCAGACAGCCTATAATAAGCTGTCTGTATAAACACACACACACACACATGGGACTAAATTTTGGGGTGGGGGGTGGTGGTGGGGGGTCGGGGGTTTGAGGGGGGAACAAAACTGAAAACCTCCTAGCAATACATAGTTCAGCTAGTCGGTAGCGACACACACAGCACCAAGCAAGGGACACACAGACAGCATCAAGCTCTCTCTCTTTCACACACATAGACAGCACCAAGCTCTCTCATGATCTCTCATTCACACACATACATACGCGTGCTCGCTCGCTCGGGAGTCATGAGTGATATTGTTAGAACGCCCGCTTCCATTCAAATGACACCAGTTACCGACCGCTGTCGCGCTTTATGCAAATGCAGACCTCTAGCACATGTCTTTGGACTGTGGGGGAAACCGGAGCACCCGGAGGAAACTCACGGGAACATCCAGGACTCAAACCAGCAACCTTCTTGCTTTGACGTGACAGTGCCAACCACTGAGTCACAGCGCCATTAACCTGTAACCATCGACTTCCATATTAGAAGAAACAAATCTCGTAGAAGTCTTCTTTTGTCTATAAATGGAATAAAAAAGTCAAACAGGTTTGGAACTAATGATGGGTGAATAAATTAATTTTCATTTTCTGGTGAACTATTCTTTCAAGACCTGCCAAAGAGCATATAAGGAAAAGTGTTAATAAAGAACACTGGATTTTTGATAGGGTGTTCAAACTTTTTCAAATGACTGTGTGTGTGTGACCTGACTTTGTAGGCTCTGCATAAACTTGCCTCGCAGTATTTGAAACGAGAGTGGACCGGAGCCCCATCAGAGGAGCCCAGAGACTCCAGGTCATATATAAAAAAAGTACAAATATGATTGATTTTCAAATGCATTGTCCAATTGTCTTCATTATCCCCTGTGTACATGTGTTCAGAAACATTTGGGCCGTATGGAGATCCTACTTGGAGGGTGTAATGAAAGTGAGCCAGTCACGAATTAACAGATGCGAAAACTACAGGAGCCAGATCTCAGATCCTGTGAAGACATTCAGAACGCAGAAAGACCTGCAGCTGAAGAGGGTAAATTACTTAACAGATAATCTGCGGAGTGTTCTGACCATTTATGAGAGTGTTTATTAGGGCTCTGTCTCGATTTAGATGTACAACAAATTGACTTTACTCAAAGAAAATGTGTAAACCCATTGCCTTAAAATCGACAAGTTGATTTTACTTAAAAAAATTGAATAAATCAGTTTCCTTAAAAGCCAGGCCTCTACAGCAACTGTCTTCAGTTCCTGTTGGTCCTTGGGGCATTTTCCTTCAATTATTTTTAAAATGCAAGCTCAATCGGATTCAGATCAGGTGATTGACTGAGCCACTGAATAACATTCCACTTCCCTTCAAAAACTCTTTGGTTGCTTTTGCTGTAAGTCGTTCTTTATCTGCACTTTAAAGCACTGTCCAATGAGTTCTGAAGCATTTGGCTTAATATGAGCAGAAAATATTGCCTGAAAGACTTCAAAATTCACCCTGCTGCTTTTGTCAGCAATCACATCATCAATAAATACAAGAAAACCAGTTCCATTGACAGCCATACATGGCCACGCAATGTCACTACTACAACTATGCTTCACTGCTTAGGATCATGAGCAGTTCCTTTCCTTCTCCATACTCTTCTCAATACTCTGGTACAAGTTGATCTTGATCTCAACAGATTCCACATGCAAATAGCACACTTGAAAGGAACTCTAGACCTTTTATCTGCTCATTCTTATTGGGATAATGAGGGAGTAACACACACCTGGCCATGGAACAGCTTTGAAGCCAATTGTCCAATTACTTTTGGACCTTTAACAAGTGAGAGGCACATAAGCAGACTGTTGGAATTCCTACAATCTTTACCTGATTCGGATGTAAAAACCCTCAAATTAAAGCTGACAGTCTGCTATGGAATCAGATAAGTCTCAATAATAATTCACGCAAAAGTGTACACATGTACATGTACACAAAAATGTACACATGCGTAGCCAAATTCACGTGCATAAAACCAAATTCAAGTGCGTAAAATATTTATTTATATTCACTAAAAAATTTCACATGCACAAAATAAAAATATATTTTCATAAAATATGTTTCACAAATGCAAAACACCATTTGCAGATGTATAGGAGTGTACAAAAAGTTTTGAATGTTTAAAACTTGCGAGTTCATCCTGAATGAGAATGTGCAAATCCTCTTTCATGTACGACTCCCCCTGGATGCGTGTGTGTATTTTTGAGACTTTCCTGGCAGAGTCAGGGCAACTCGTACCTTTCAGCCAATCAGATGAGAGCTGTAGTCAATGACACCAACTCTGCGCTCCTTTTGCGAACGGAGTCGCCAGCAGTCGCAGTCGCACTTTTTTCATTTATTTATTTATTTGACCATAGCCTCACTCTTTTTATCCATTATTTTGCCGCAGCTCCGCTCTTCTTATTTATTGTCTCGCAGCCCATAGAGCAAAATGTAGCCTGCAGGGTGATGATGAGGATTAAGTATCATTCCGGCCACATTAGCATAACGGCTCCATTGTGGTCCAGCGGTCAGCACGTTGCGTTACGACGCCCTTCGACCCGTGTTCGATCCTCACCTGAGTAAATGAGTACCTGAGTAGAAACTGAAATAAAAAAAGATCCTCACCTGAGTAAATATTTTTATTTCAGTTTCATTCAGTTTCTAATTACACTATCACGTCTTTTTCAAGAAAACAGTTGCTTTAGAACTTCAAATGTTCAACAACCTTACAGTTATATATGTCTTAACAATAAAAATGAAAAAAAAAAAATTATAATTTACTCAGGTGAGGATCGTGCACGTGAATTTGGCTACGCATGTGTACATTGTGTCTTTTGCGTGAATAATTATTGAGTCATATCTGACTCCATAGTGTGCAGTTAGAGCACATCTTCATTTCAAACCCATTGTGTTGGTGTATAGAGCCAAAAATGTTCGAACTGTGTTGATGTCCAAATATTAATGGACCTAACTGTATGTGTCTCACGCTGATAAAAACACTATACTCGCATCCAATATCTCGTTTGTCAAGGGGGGCAAGCATTACATTTTCCTGAATAAAAGTGAAAGTGCCAAACTGCAGGTAAAGTCGACAAATTAAAAATGACACACCTGAAATTCTATTATTTTTTTTATAATTATGCACATAGTTCATTCATTCATTCATTTTCTTGTCGGTTTAGTCCCTTTATTAAACCAGGGTCGCCACAGCGGAATGAACCGCCAACTTATCCTGCAAGTTTTTACGCAGCGGTTTCCCTTCCAGTCGAAACCCATCTCTGGGAAACATTCACACACACACTCATACACTACGGACAATTTAGCCTACCCAATTCACCTGTACCGCATGTCTTTGGACTGTGGGGGAAACCGGAGCACCCGGAGGAAACCCACGCGAAGGCAGGAAGAACATGCAAACTCCACACAGAAACGCCAACTGAGCCGAGGCTTGAACTAGTGACCCAGCGACCTTCATGCTGTGAGGCGAACGTGCTACCCACTGCGCCACTGCACCGCCCCGCACATTGTTAATTTACTTCATAATTTTAAGGCAGCAGGTTTACTCACATTTTTTTAAGTTAAGTAAACTAATCACTTTTTACAGTGTACAAAACAAAAACAAAAAAAAAACAATTATCTTGATATTAACTTTTGAGAATTGATATCGAATCAACCACTTTTTTTAAACAATTAAGAAAAAAAAAATCTATATTTTTTGGTCAGGGCCCTGGTGTTTACGGATGTGTGTTCTCTCAGTGTAGTGAACAGCTGTCCAGAGCTCAAGCCGATCTGCAGGGGACGATCAGAGACCTGGAGAAGAGCAGGAAAACCTACCAGGAGGCCGAACAAACAGCGCAGAGCGTCCGAGAGAAAGCCGAGATGGAGGCCAAGTACGTTCACTGACCTGTCACATGTGAAGGAAGTGACATCAGCCTTACGGGAGAGCAGGGCAGGGGGTTATCTGCTGTGGCAGTTTTAAATGAAGATTCAACATTTTATGCTGTTTTTTTCTCATCCTTCTTTCTCTTGCTGTGATTTTTTTTTCTTTGGTTCCTGCAAAACAAGGTCAAGGCTCAGTCTGTTTCAGTCGCGCTCCAGTTTGAAGAGGGCGAGTGTGAAGGTAATGTAGGGATACCCCACTAACCATTGATCAATAATCCCCTAGTTTTTTACTATTTTTTTGTGATTTGTTATGATGAAAATGACAGATTTTGTGGTGGTAATTTGCAGACAATTTTGCACTTTTATATATACAGTCTAATATACATTATATATCTTATTTACCATATTAGATAGTGTACAATGTTAGGTGTGCAATCTGAAACAATGACACAAATTATAAAAGTAAAGCTTCTTCATTTTGGTTTCTTGCAAGACAAGATCTAAAACGGTAGGATTAAGTCTAAGGATGGTGGCATAACTCTTATTTTTATCCATGATCTTACTTTCTCTCTTAGATTCAATTTCCTGGAGCATCTGATATCATGTACCTCACACATAGGACTTGCATTAGGGCTTCCCCTACCGTAATACACCTAAAACACAAATTTCCGTAAAACTTGTCAATAGCAGGGTAGCGTTTTCTCTCGTTAACTGCAGGGAAAGAGTTAAGCAATTTAGTTTATAGATTTGATGCACATCATAATACCAGCCATACATGTAAAGCACAAATAATGTCCTTTAATTCAGTCACGTCCAGCAGGCTTCATCCTTGGCATCAACCAATTGTAAGCTGCTTGCTGTTCTGTCTGTTTTATTGCTCCGTTTGTTAGATGTTTGCTCACACTTTCTTTTGCAGTCTGAAGCGCACCACAGAATGTCTAATGCCATCTTTGCATTGACTTCACATGTAAATCAATCGCGCAAACAGAAAGATATCCGCGTCTGCTTACTGCATAGGCTGCAAAACAATCCTCTCCTCCCCCCTTTCATGTAGTGCTAGGATTGTGAGGGCACAGGTGGGACGTCATTTTTCAAGAGACACTCAAACACTTCACGTGCACTGTGTATGCAATGTTTATAAGTCTAGTAAAACAATTAATTGCATACTGAAATAAATATAATTTGATTATATGGTTTGGAATTGTATGTTTTAGGAGATTATTTGCATTTGCATTTTTTTTGCGATTATTTTGCATGTAAATTAAGAGTTTTGCAGGATCGCAAAAAATTTCACGTTTTGTTGATTTTGCTTTGGATTCAGCAATCGCAGAATCGCGAAAAATTCGGGGGTTTGAATAATAGAAATATATTAGTGCATGTCCATTTCTCCCATTTTTACTGTTTTCATTTAACTCTAGGGTTAATATTGTTAAGTAAAATGACAGATCTGTAAAACTAATGCTATATTTGTTACTTGAAATGGATGTTTTTTCCAGCTAGCTACCAAGAAAATGTATTTATGATTGTATTTAGTTAACTTAAACTAAAATATTGCAGGCTAACAAAAAAGTATTAAAACTATGAATGAATGAAAACTATTGAATGAATTAATTCAAATTCAAATTAAAGAAAACTATAAAACAAAAATAAATTAAAATAAATGAAATAAAGTTATGCAGTAATACAAAATTATTCTCTAAATAATATGTCACTGCACATAATAACATTGTCATTCGCTTTTAAATAATTAATACCTATTTTTGCATTAATAATAATTTCTATAATTATTTTGTAGTATTTTAAATAGGTTTGAAATTTAGGATTGACTATTTTTTCTTTAATGTCATATTATACATTCACTTTTATTGATTATAGACAAAATGGACCATTTTTATTAAAAAAAGTGGAGTAAAAAAAAAGCCATGATGACAGTACATCATATTTTACTAGATATTTTGCAAGACACTAGTATTCAGCTTAAAGTGACATTAAAAGGCTTAACCAGGTTAATTAGGTTAACTAGGCAAGTCATTGTATATCATTGTAGTTCTGTAGATAGTCAAAAAATGTATTGCCTAAGAGGGCTAATAATATTGACCCTAAAATGGTTTTAAAAAAAAACTGCGTTTATTGTAGCCAAAAAAAAAAGAAAACGTTCTCCAGAAGAAGAAATATTAAAGGAAATACTGTGAAAATTTTCTTGCTGTTAAACATCATTTTGGAAACTTTTGAAAAAAAAAAAATTAGGGGGGCTGAAAAATTCTGACCTCAACATTTTATTTATATATATATATATATATATATATATATATATATATATATATATATATATATATATATATATATATATATATATATACAGTTGAAGTCAGAATTATTAGCCCCCCTGTATTATTTGCGCCCCTGTTTATTTTTTCCCCCAATTTTTGTTTAATGGAGGGAAGGGAAGATTGTTTCAGCACATTTCTAAGCATAATAGTTTTAAAAACTTATTTCTAATAACTGATTTATTTTGTCTTTGTCATGATGACAGTAAATAATATTTTACTTGATTTTTTTTTTTATATATATTTAAAGTGACATTTAAAGGCTTAACTAGGTTAATTAGGTGAACTAGGCAGGTTAGGGTAATTAGGTAAGTTATTGTATGATGATGGTTTGTTCTGTAGACTATCGAAAAAAAATTAGCTTAAAGGGGCTAATAATTTTATCCCAAAAATGTTTTTTTTCAAAAATTAATAACTACTTTTATTCTAGCCGAAATAAAACAAATAAGACTTTCTCCGGAAGAAAAAATCTCATCAGACATACTGTGAAAATGTCATTGCTCTGTTAAACATCGTTTGGGAAATATTTAAAAAAGAAAATAAAAATCAATTGGGGGCTAATTATTCTGACTTATATATATATATATATTTGTGACATCATTGTTTAATTAGGATGTTACTGAACTGCAGTGTTTCTAAGAAATCAACTGTGATCAAATGTCAAGTGCACATCCAGTATAAACATGTCCTGTTGATTTCAGTTGAAAGCCAAGAAAAATGAATGGAAGTCGAAAGCCACGCAATCAAGAAATGATTACCTGCTCGCTCTGTCAGCCACTAATGCTCATCAGGATCGCTATTATGAGACGGATCTGATCAGCTGCATCAGGGTGAGGACAGATAGTGCTCAACACTGGTTATCATTTGATTTTTAATAAAAACGTTTACAATATTATTGTTTTTATGCATTTTTGATCAAATAAAGAGAATGGATGACTTATTTGTTTATATAGAGGCATGTACATGTATACTTTATTTTAAAAAGTGTCTGCTAAATGAGTACATGTAAATGAACTTCTAAAATAAAATAAATGAAAAAGAATAATAGACATCTGTTTTTTCCTGTTTCCTTCATCGCAGGTTCTTGATGGTGGATTTTACGATCACGCGCAGGGTTTTCTGATTTGGCTGTGTCAGACGGAGCTCGAGACGTCGCAAAGCATTCAAGACACTTTCCAGAGCTTGCTGGAGACATCCAGTTCGGTGAGTTTCACATACACACATACCCAAACACAAATACACACACTCACACAAATATATATACAAATACACAGATTCTCAGACACACACAGGCATACACACTTACACATGCACACGCACACACAATTAAACACACACATGCACACAGACAGACATACAAACACAAATATACATACAGTACACATTCACACACAGACATAAACTCACAGATGTGCACACAAGCACACACACATGCAAGAATACACATGCACACATATACACAAATATTTACACATGCCCACAGACACACACACACATACAAATACAGATACACACTCACTCTCACACACACACAGCAATACACACACACACACATGCACACTGAAACACACAAACACAAATACATGCTTGCATGCACACACAAACATACACAAATACACACACTCACACATGCATGCGCACAAACGCACACATACACACAAATAGACACAATCACACATGCACACACTCACACATGTGCACACAGACACACACACACACACAAATAGACACACACACTCACATGTGCAGGCACAAACACAAATATACACACAAATACACATACACACACAAACTCTCTTTCTCTCTCACACACGCATACACACACGCACTAACAAATATACATACAAATGCACACGCACTCACTCACACACAAATATACACACAGATACACACGTACTACTCACACATGCACACACACTGTCACAGACATGCACACAAACACAAATATACACACAAATTTACACACACACACAGACACACACACACATACAAATACAGATACACACTCACTCTCACACACACACAGCAATACACACACACACTGAAACACACAAATACACGCTTGCATGCACACACAAACATACACAAATACACACACTCACACATGCATGCGCACAAACGCACACATACACACAAATAGACACAATCACACATGCACACACTCACACATATGCACACAGACACACACACAAACACAAATAGACACACACACTCACATGTGCAGGCACAAACACAAATATACACACAAATACACATACACACACAAACTCTCTTTCTCTCTCACACACACATACACACACGCACTAACAAATCTACATACAAATGCACACGCACTCACTCACACACAAATATACACACAGATACACACGTACTACTCACACATGCACACACACTGTCACAAACATGCACACAAACACAAATATACACACAAATTTACACACACACACACACACACACACACATACAAATACAGATACACACTCACTCTCACACACACACAGCAATACACACACACACTGAAACACACACACACAAATACACGCTTGCATGCACACACAAACATACACAAATACACACACTCACACATGCATGCGCACAAATGCACACATACACACAAATAGACACAATCACACATGCACACACTCACACATGTGCACACAGACACACACACAAACACAAATAGACACACACACTCACATGTGCAGGCACAAACACAAATATACACAGAAATACACATACACACACAAACTCTCTCTCTCACACACACATACACACACGCACTAACAAATCTACATACAAATGCACACGCACTCACTCACACACAAATATACACACAGATACACACGTACTACTCACACATGCACACACACTGTCACAGACATGCACACAAACACAAATATACACACAAATTTACACACACACACACACACACACACTCACACACACACACACACACACATACACACGCACACATTTGAGTCTGCACTGCCATGGAAAAACACATGAGCCACAGTGGCCGAATGTAGAGCAGGAAACCTGATCTGACACTGGAGGGTTATTGGACTGAGTCCCAGCTCCAGCAGTGAACACTGACCTTAAAGAGGAAAATCTACCTGCTTTATAGAGTCTGCAGTGCTTCAGGAATGAGATTATTATGGTATGTTAAGACAGAATGGCTTTTTAGATGAAGACACAGCAGATGAATAAGGTTAAAAAATGAACTAACCCAGCAGGCACAGGATGTCAACATGACGTCAGATTGGACGATGCATTTTTTTGGAAATGAAAATGGGGTTGATGTCAGAGCCCAACTTCAGGCTCATGTCAATGTCCAATGTCAGACACATGTTGCATTTTGTTACTTTCTAACGCAATCTAAAAACAACCAAATATTAACGTCTAATGATGTTACAGCTTGACGTTTTGTGGACGTTATCAATATGACATTTATTAGACAGTGGATTTTGTTTGCCATACCTGATGAATAAATATCAGTATCTGACATCAATATAATGTTGGTTTAAGATGTTGGCTTGATGTTGGACTTTGGTCACTGTCCAACTCAACCGTAAAAACAACTAAATATCAACGTCTAATGATGTTACAGCTTGATGTTGTGTGGGCGTTACCAATATGACATCTATAAAACATTGGACTTTGGTTGCCATACCTGACGAATAAACGTCAGTATTTGACGTCAGTATGACTTTGGTTTACAATGTTTGGACGTTAGATTTTGGTACTGTAACTGTCCAACACAACCTAAAAACAACCAAATATCAACGTCTAATGATGTTACAGCTTGATGTTGTGTGGACGTTACCAATATGACATCTATAAGACATTGGACTTTGGTTGCCATACCTGACGAATAAATGTCAGTATTTGACGTCGGTATGACGTTGGTTTTCGATGTTTGGATATTGGATTTTGGTAACTGTCCAACACAACCTAAAAACAACCAAATATCAACGTCTAATGATGTTACAGCTTGATGTTGTGTGGATGTTACCAATATGACATCTATAAGACACTGGACTTTGGTTGCCATACCTGACGAATAAATGTCAGTATTTGACGTCGGTATGACGTTGGTTTTCGATGTTTGGACATTAGATTTTGGTACTGTAACTGTCCAACACAACCTAAAAACAACTAATATCAACATCTAATGATGTTACAGCTTGATGTTGTGTGGACGTTACCAATATGACATCTATAAGACATTGGACTTTGGTTGCCATACCTGACGAATAAATGTCAGTATTTGACTTTAGTATGACGTTTGTTTTCGATGTTTGGACATTGGATTTTGGTAACTGTCCAACACAACCTAAAAACAACCAAATATCAACGTCATTTTATGTTGTTACTGGACATCAAAATAACAATGTCCATTGTCCTAAAATCTTATTTATTAATAAGCAAAATAGGCACTATTTTATTAAATATACAATAATTTGCATATATTTCTAGCTCAAAAATCTGAACACTGGATGAAGTCGAAATTCGTTTTGTGTTTCATTTTTATATTATAGTCAAATATAATAATTGTTATTGCTGAATTTCTTTTCATCACTCCATAATTCTGTAAATGCTGCTAACACCCATATAAAATACATTTTCGCAATTTTTGATGAATAAAATGTTGTATTTAATTTGGTAAATTATATACAGTATGAAGATATTCCTCTGTAGAAACCTTTAAATATGAATAAACTATGTTTTGGTGCATGTAAGTGCAGATTTATGGCTTCGTGCAGGAGAAAAAAAATCACCCTTTGAGAAAAAGTATGCATTGTAATTGGGGTCTACAGACACAAATAGATAAAGTGTGACAAATGGTGCTCCGGTTTCCCCCACAGTCCAAAGACATGCGGTACAGGTGAATTGGGTAGACTAAATTGTCCGTAGTGTATGAGTGTGTGTGTGAATGTGTGTGTGGATGATTCCCAGAGATGGGTTGCAGCTGGAAGGGCATCCGCTGCGTAAAAACTTGCTGGATAAGTTGGCGGTTCATTCCTCTGTGGCGACCCCGGATTATTAAAGGGACTAAGCCGACAAGAAAATTAATGAATGAATGAAAAGAAACTCTTAAAAGTGCATTGAGGATGTTTTCTTTTCATTAAATTGACAAATAAAAGCTAATGAACTCCCCCAAAACTGTGTTTTTGCCTGCAGTGTCTTGCCTTAAAGGGATAGTTAACCAAAACTGAAGATTCTGTCATCGTTTGCTCAAGCTTTATTGTTCCAGATCTGTTTGAGTATTTTTTCTGTTTTCTGTTATTTTTTGTGTAAAAAGCTGGAAACCTGAAACCATTGACTTGTGTAGAAAAAAACTAACAACACGGAAGTCAATGGTTACATGCTTTTAACATTTTTCAAAATGACTTCTTTGGTGTTCATTTCTGCAAAGCAGTGGCACAGTAGGTGGTGCTGTCGCCTCACAGCAAGAAGGTCGCTGGTTCGAGCCTCGGCTCAGTTGGTGTTTCTGTGTGGAGTTTGCATGTTCTCCCTGCGCTCCCCTAAGTTGGTCGGTTCATTCCGCTGTGGCGACCCCTGATTAATAAAGGGACTAAGCCGACAAGAAAATGAATGAATGAATGGTGTTCATTGCAAAAGTAAAACTTTTTGATTTGGAACAATTTGAGGGTGAGAGAGTGATGAGTAAATCTCCATTTTTGGGTGAACTAACCCTTTAAAGTTTTAAGCTGGCGGCAGCAGAGAAAAATGACAACTAGAAACACACATTTATTCATTAATACTTGCCACAGCGGAATGAACCACCAACTTATCCAGCATATGTTTTACACAGCGGATGCCCTTCCAGCTGCAACCCAGTACTGGGTAACATCCATACACACTCATTCACACACATACACTACGGCAAATTTAGATTTTTCAGTTCACCTATAGCGCATGTCTTTGGACTGTGGGGGAAACCGGAACATGCAAACTCCACACAGAAATGTCAACTGACCCAGCCGAGGCTTGAACCAACTTGCTGTGAGGCGACAGTGCTAACCACTGAGCCACTGTGTCGCCCTAGAAACACACAATTTTTATTTAAGTGTATTTATTTAAGAAACATTGTTACAGTTCTCACTAAGTGTCATTAGGCCTGTTTGTAGTCTTGTGTTGTTGTAATTTGATGATTCACACAGTGTTTCCATTCAGTTTACGGTACTCAGGTTTAATGTCTCCAGTCCAGCATCAAGTTACACACACACACGCACGTACAGTGATCTGTATAGGGACTTCCCATAGACGTAAGGATTTTTATACTGTACAAACTCTATGTTCTATCCACCAACTCCAACCCTGCCACTAAAACCAAAGAAAAAATCTGCATTCTGCCTTATTTATGATCTGTTTTCCTCATGGAGACCAAAACAATGTGCCCACTAGGTCAAAATGTTTTGTTATTGCCATACCTTTGGTCTCCACCATGTAAGCAGTACCAGATGCACAGACACACACGCACAAACACATATTCTGTTCATGAATTTCCTACTCAGGGGATCTGTTGTTGTTTTACGGAGGATAATGTATTGGCTGTGCTACTGTTCTAGTCATCGTCACATTAATAGTTTGCATTTTTGTGTTTGTAGGTGACACAGGAGACACACCAACAGATCTTCATTCAGGACAACGCTGTGTTTCAAAAAGCCACCCCCTTTCAGTATCAGCCCGGTGAAAATGATTCGGTACGTGTCTATTACATATTTTCATATATTTTAACATTACTAATGAACAATCATATGAGAAAAAAAATGCTAAACTTCTTTCCTCCATCCACCAACATGATTTTACCAGACATGTTTGACATTCATTGTGGGTTAAAAGTGGCTTAAATGAAAGTTCACCACATAATTTGAAGTTTGTTAAATGCAGCTTTGGGGAAAGTTACTTTAGAAAGTAATGCATTACAATATTGAGTCACTCTCCAAAAAAGTAACTAGTTGCATTACTTAGTTACTTTTTATGGTAAGTAATGCATTACGTTACTTTTTATTACCTGGCTGAGGCTTGATCCCTTTCAGAGCTTGTTATTTTTTGTTTCTTTTTTCTTGTAAAAGAGGAGCGTTGCATTTAGCACTGTATATATATATATATATATATATATATATATATATATATATATATATATATAAACAAATAAAACTATATATTATTATTATATCTTCCTGACCCCAGGGCTATACATGCCATATATACAGACTGTTGAAAGTGTAAAGCAATGGGTTTGTTACTTGTGTTCTATTTGTCTTAAGTAAAATAACTGTGCATTGAGACAATAATCCCCTGTTCCTTTTCTTCGATGTGTGTTAACAAAATTAGCACATTCTCTCATTGACTGCATGATTTATTGTGACTACTTTAATTTTAATTCAGCAATTTATTTTTAAAAGCGTATTAATTAAACTAAAAAGTAAATTGTGTTACATTTTTAAAAAAGTAACTCAAATATTAATACTTATTTTTTCAAAGTAATGCATTATTTTACTTGTTACTTAGAAAAGTAATGTTATTGCATAACTCGCGTTACTTATGTAATGCGTTACCCCCAACACTGGTTACATGTATAAATATTACTATATTACTTAAAAACACACTTTAGAGTAAGTCAGACAATGTTATTCAGTTTACAATTAATTCAAAATACCAAAAAACGGTATCAAAAAATATGACCACATTACACCAGGTTTACGCTCTTTGCACTGGTTGCCTGTGCACTTTTGAGTCACTTTTAAAATGCTTCTCTTGGTTTTTAAATCTCTAAATGGCCTGGCACCTTCTTATCTGTCAGACTTGTTGACTGAACATCAGCCTGGTCGGTCTCTTCGGTCATCTAACCAAAGATTATTATGCATCTCTAAGTCGAGGCTGAAATGCAAGGGTGACCGTGTTTTCACAGTAGCTGGTCCTAGTTTGTGGAATGCTCTGGCCCTCTGTATTAGATCTGCTTTATCTCTGTCTGTTTTTACATCTAGGTTGAAAACTTACCACTTTGATTTGGCAATTTAACAATGAAAATGGCCTGTTTTAGTTATAATTCATTTATTTTTTTTGTTGTGATGTGTATTATGCAGCACATTGGTTAACCTCTGGTTGTCTTTAATAGGGCTATATAAATAAAAAAAAATATATATATAAAATAGAGGGGACGCAGTGGCGTCTCACAGCAAGAAGGTCGCTGGTTCGAGCCTCGGCTCAGTTGGCGTTTCTATGTGGAGTTTGCATGTTCTCCCTGTGTTCGCGTGGGTTTCCTCCGGGTGCTCCGGTTTCCCCCACAGTCCAAAGACATGCGGTTCAGGTGAATTGGGTAGTTGTCCGTTGTGTATGAGTGTGTGTGTGGATGTTTCTAAGAGATGGGTTGCGGCTGGAAGGGCATCCGCTGCGTAAAAACGTGCAGGATAAGTTGGCGGTTCATTCGCTGTGGCGACCCCGGATTAATAAAGGGACCAAGCCGAAAAAAAAATGAATGAATGAATGAATATGAAATAGAATTTATGGTAAGTGTGTTGTTAAGTATGTGTGTGTGTGTGTGTGTGTGTGTGTGTGTATGTATATAATATTTAATATTTTATAGTTTAAAAGTTAATAATACTATATTCACTATTATATATTATTTTAATATAGTGATGCATTATTTATAAAGAGTGTGTGTGTGTGTGTGTGTGTGTGTGTGTGTGTGTGTGTGTGTGTGTGTGTGTGTGTGTGTGTGCATATAATTAATAATGATAATTTATTATTATATAAATATTATAACATTTGTAATAATAAAAAAGTTTAATAATTTTTATTCAAATAAATTTTGTAAAAAATTTTGTATAATTTTACAATTCCTTGATAATTCCAGCCTGATCTCACAAGGAAACTATCTATTTTATGTATTGTTTTATGTAAATCGTATGAAAATGTAAATCTTTTAAAAGCAGGTGTACCCCTAAACTACACAAATTCTTACAAATTAGCCACTAAATCAAAAAGCTACATATTGATGTGAGATTGCATTGAATTATTTTTTTATTGGCCATAACGCCAAATAATGTATTATTTTGATGCATTATTTATAAAGAGCATATTTAATAGTGCATAAACAACATTATTTAACCAGAAAAGGTGCAAAACTCTTTTCCGTCATCTACCTTGCTGATTTTAACAGACATGTTTGACATTTACAGTGAAATAAAATGAAAATTCACTATATAGTTTTAAGTTTTTAAATGTACATATTAATAACCTTCCTATATTATCTAATACTTCCTCATAATGTAATATCTAAATGTTGTATAATTCTTTATTGGCCATAACACCAAAAAAATTAAGTATTTTAATATAGTGATTTATTATATATATAAAAGGCTATATTTAATAGTGCTTAAGCAACATTGATTAAACATAAAGTTCACCACATACCTTTATACAAATACTCTTAAATGTCACCTAAAAACTGTCCATGAATCAACTCGACCAAGAGGAGCAGTGCTGTACTGAAGGCTGTATGTGTGCTTCAGTGTGTGTGCAGCTGTTTTTCAGATATGCAGTGGCGCCCTCTGTTGCCCGCAGGCCATCCCGTCTCTTGCCACACCAGCATAGTGGCCCGCTTGTTCGCTAACACACATTTTGTTTGCAAGTCAAACAAGCATTAGCCTGTTTCTAAAGAAAACATTAGAGATGCTGAACCTCAGCGCTGGTGAGGCGGAAAGACCAGCCAAAAGTGCAGACAGGAAGCAGGACGGCCTGTGAAAAGAGGCCATTGAGGAGTCAACCTGCCCCACCTCTCATCAACAAAATCAGAATACACGAGAAAATAAAAAAGTGTTTCATAGATTTATAAATATCATGTTGGAAAAGTCTACTTATGCATGCATTTATTTTTCAGGATACTATTTTTAGTCTTATAAATGAGTAACGCATAATAAAGCAGGGGCGGCACGGTGGATCAGTGGTCGCCTCACAGCAAGAATGTTGCTTGTTCGATTCTCGACTGGGTCAGTTGGTATTTCTGTGTGGAACTTGGAACGTGTTGGCGTGGGTTTCCTCAGGGTGCTCCGGTTTCCCCCACAATCAGATATGCGCTGTAGATGAATCGAATAAAGTAAATTGGCCATAGTGTATAAGTGTGTGTATGGATGTTTCCCAGTACTGAGTAGCAGCTGGAAGGGCATTCACTGTGTAAAACGTATGCTGGAGAACTTGGCTGATCATTCCTCTGTGGTGACCTCTGATGAATAAAGTGACTAAAGCCTGATTTATACTTCTGCTTCAGGTGACCGGCGTAACCCACGGCGCATGCAACGCGCGTAGCTGTGCATTTATACTTCTGCGCGCTGTTTCTGTTGGTCTGCATTAACACCTCCGAAACGCTAGTTGGCAGTGAGGTGTAAATGTTCCTCTGTGTCGAGTTTCTTCGCTACTTTTTTGCATTTCCTGAACACTTTCGGGATGTACAAGTGGCTCAAACTCGCTCATTTTGAGGAAGGAACCGGCGGACGTGCAACAACTTTAACTATGAGGTAAACACAAAACAAAACTTTCCATCCGGAGCTCCTTCACGGTACTCCACACTTGTAAACAATCGCTTGCGCGGCGTCGCGCCATTCGCGCGCCTCTCGGTCCCGCCCAGACTCATCAGCGCTACCAAGCCGACCAATCACAGAGCTTACGCTACGCGTCGTTGCGGCGTGTAGTTACATTTTTTGAGAGGTGCACGTCAGCGACGGCGATGGCCACGGCGAAGGGCTATGCGTCAGCGCCGTAGCATACACCGGTGTTTGACGCAGAAGTATAAATCAGGCTTAAGCCGAAGAAAAATAAAAGAGTTGGCGGTTCATTCTGCTGTGGCAGCCCCTGATAAATATGGGACTAAGCCGAAGGAAATCGAATGAATGAATGAACAATAAAGCAATATCTTGCTAATTGCTGAGTATATTCCCACCAAAAACATAAAATAGATAAACAATGATAAGCGTTCAACAACAGTTGACACTCGCTTTGTTTTGTCCATATAGAAATTGATTTTTAAATGGAGTATATGCACAGCTAGTGTTTTTCAGCCACTGATAAACTTCCAGTAAGGGTTTATATGGTTATTTTCAATTTTTTAAGGTTTCTTTTACAGCATCGATGTTGTAATGTAATTAAAAAACAGTCAGTTAAATAGACTTAAGCATTCATTTTGTTGTTCATGCATAAAATGGGATGAAAGACTGTAAGTGCAAACTCCGTCAGTAGCAGCAAGCTAACGCGGAAACTCTATATTGAAAATACTGGGGTAAAATAAATGTTCACATTATAAAGACATGGCAGGGAACAATGCAATTTAATGCAGTGCTTTTTGTTTGGTGTAAGAACCACTTTATATCGTACATCAATTGGGAAGTAAGGATCACAGATTTTTATATAAATTAGATCTTAAACGTGTCGATTTTATAATGGAAAGTTTACCAGAAGCACTTGGGCTGGCTGACTGAAAATTAAAAGTCTGTGTGCATATACCCCATTGGCCCATTCTAATTGAACCGGAAGTTGCTGAGGAATTACACTTATTACTAAGCCGTAATTGCCTGCTATTTCAAGGTAACAAGGGAGCACGTCACAGGTTGTCATTGTTCAAAAATGATCCATGTGAATAAAAAACCAAATTCACCTCAGTAAAGCAGACTAGGCGGAATAGTGCTATCTATAGATGTTTTGTTGTTAAACTAAATAAAAATCGACATTATCGATGCAGTAAAAGGTCCTTATGAAACTGAAAACAGTCACATCAATCTTTCCCCAGAGGATTTCAGTGGCTGAACAACACTTCTGTGCATATAACCCATTTGTAACACAACACTCTACATCAGCTTTGCGTGACTAAAATAGTTTTAAAACAGAACAGAAAGAAATACGTCAGCCATGGTGTCCTCCAGCGTGCAAAAGTAGCTCTAATATTGATTCAGGATTTTAAAAAGTTTTGATTCAGCATTTGTTTTACCGCAGTAATTGTCTCGTGTGCACATAAACACGTGGTGTGTGTGCGTGTAGAGAGGTGCGCAGTTGTACAAATCTCCATTTGTTGACATCATTTTGGGCTACTTATCAGAATTATGGGAATTATCAGCCCGACAATATTTAATTGGATGAACATTTTTTAGTTTTATGCCTTACACAGAATATAAAAATACATATAAGTACATTTAGATAATTTACTTTAATCTTTACTATTGGAATGATAAGAGACTTTTAATCAGCACAACAAAAAAATGTTTCTGAAGAGAATTCCCTACTGCACCCTTAAACAGTTGGGTGTGACAATATTTGAATTCATTCAGCCATTATGTGGATCTGGTGGGAGCACTTTTATTTAGATTAGCTTAGCATAGATCATTGAATCGGATTAGACCATTAGCATCTCACTCAAAAAATTTTTAAAAAGATTGTTGATAATTTTCCTATTTAAAGCATGTCTGTAGTTACATTGTGACTGACGGAAAATGAAAAGTTGCTCATTTCTAGGTCAATTTGGCTAACTATACTTTCATTCCGGAGACTATCTTCAGGTACTGCATAATATCATTGCAACAATCTGATTCAATCATTTATGCTAAGCTAAAAGTGCCAGACCCGGAGATTGGCTGAATGGATTTAAAAAGGATACAACTCAACTGTTTAACTCTAGATGACACAAAAGGGTTAAAAAAGGTAGACATCCCCATTGAGGTAAAAAAGACTTGGTCTTGATTGCTGGAAAAATCTGCGAAGCAAATATGGCCGTCGAGTGAACAGACCTTCTTTGATATGTTGGGTTTGTGGTGAGCAAGGAGCCGCTCTGTAAAGAAGGATCATTCTTCAAGGGCTTACATCACTTAATGATTTATTCTGCCAATATTTGCACACATAATATTTGAAGAGTCTTGCCTAGCAGTGATTTGTTCAGCTGATTTTGAGAGATTGATGTTCCTCCAAGTGATGATGTGACTTTTGTGTACACATGTTCCCTGAGAAGGTATTAAGATTGAAAAAACGGTTTGTCTTTCTCTGTTTTTTTTCTTTAGGTCAGAGAACTGCTGAAGGAAAGCGGCACGGCTGAAGAGCACAGCCTGAATAAAGAAGCACGTAAATGGGCCACTCGTGTAGCCAGAGAGCACAAAAACATCATCCTCACACAGTGGGTGGGTCGGGCATCACTAAGTTTGTTGTAATATTAAAAAATGTATTCATATACAGTAGTCAACGTCTGAAGTGAATCAAAAAAGTCAATTAAAACTGTGCCAAGATGAGATTTGTTCAATAGTTTTTAGTGTAACATTGTTGAAACGTTTTGATTTACTTAAAATGTTGACTGCTGTATGTATTACATACAGTTTAAGTCAAAATTATTAGCCCTTCTGTGAAATTAGTTTTATTTTATATAACATTTCCCAAGTGCTGTTTAACAGAGAGATATTTTTAAACATAACAGCTTTAAATAGTAAGAAATTTCTGATCATTAATTTTGTCTTTGCCATATTTTTTTCTAGTTATTTTACAAAATACTAGTATTTATCCTTAACTGAAAGAAATAAGATTTTCTCCGCAGGAAAAAATATTATAGGAAATAGTGTGAAAAATGTCCATGCTCTGTTATACATCTCTTGGCAAATATTTAAATCAAAATAAAAGTTAAACATATTTTTTTGTTTTGTTTTTTATTAATATGTTCAAATTAAATTCTATACAATATTGAAAATTAAATTAATTGAATCTTAAATATATTTGTATGAACATGAAAAACCAGAACAACTAAATTCAATAAATTAAATTTGTAATTATAATATAGATAACATTTTAAAGCAAGAAGGTCGCTGGTTTGGGCCTCGGCTGGGTCAGTTGGCATTTCTGTGTGGAGTTTGCATGTTCTCCGTGTTGGCGTGGGTTTCCACTGGGTGCCTTGATTTCCCCCACAGTCCAAAGACATGCACTACAGGTGAACTGAATAAGCTAAATTGTCTGTAGTGTATGTGTGTGAATGAGAGTGTATGGTTGTTTCCCAGTGATGGGGTGCAGCTGGAAGGCATCCGCTGTGTATAACATATGCTGGATAAGTTGGCGGTTCATTCTGCTGTGTCATTCTGCTGTTCATTTGTCTGAACATGAAAAAAACTAAACAAAAAAATTGAATAAATTATGGTGTGTATATATAATATAGATATTTTTTTAAGTCTGTTTGTCCACTTTAGCTAACTGTATTAATTTGTTCTGAATTTGAATATAAAATAATGTATTGTTAAATGAAAATTAAATTAAACTTTTTTGTAAGGAACTATAAGAATATAAAGTCTGTTTTATCTCAATGAAAAAAAAAACTGGCAAATACTAAATGATAATTTAAGCATCACCATAAAATAAAATTAGGTATATACATTGTAAAATGTTTTTAATGTTTTGTGTTTTATATTTTAGACTTTGTCCGAATATGAAGGGTTGCATCAGCAGGACCAGAATAACAATGAACTGGAACTGAAAATGGACGATGCAAAAGAATGCATTCGCAAATCAGAGGTAAAAAATTAAATATGACTATATTTGTTTTTATATCTAGTGTGAAATTCGTTCCTCCTCATTAAACTACTTAAAGGTTTTTGAAAAAGTACTTTGAAATATATATATTTTTATTTAAAATTTGGCATAATCTTATCAGTGCTAGTGGTGTAGTGGTTGGTGCGACGGCACATGCACTCCGGTGCTCGCGGCGACCCGAGTTCGATTCCCGCCTCTTGGTCCTATGCCGATCCTTCCCCTCTCTCTGCTCCCCATGCATTACTGTCAATACTCTCTTCTGTCCTATCCAATAAAGGTGAAAACCCCAAAAAATAATCATAAAAAAAATGTATGTAATCTCAAATGAAACATGAAGAGAGGCATATATAGCGGAGAAAATAAGTATTGAACACATCACCAATTTTTCAGAAAACATATTTCTAAAGGTGCTGTTGAATTAAATTTTTTCCTGGATGTTGATAACAACCAAAGAAATCCAAAAACCAAAGATATATGCAAAGAACACAAATCTAATTCGTTTATAAATAAAGTTATGTGTAATAAAATGAAATGACACAGAGAAAAAGTATTGAACACATGAAGAAAGGCAGGTGTGGAAAGGCAGTGAAAGCCCAGACAGCAGCTGAAATCTCTCAGTAGTTCTTCAGCAACCCTCTGCCCTTCCTCATCATAAATGAATATCAGCTGCCTCAATCCAACATCTACATTAACAGGATGATGAAGATGAAACCAAGCTGGATATTTCAGCAAGACAATGATCCAAAACACAGTCAAGGAAACTCTCAAAAGTGTTCAGATAAATAAAATCAAGCTGTAGAATGGCCCAGCCAATCACCTAGCTTGAATACGATATATATACAGTCTTGATATAAGAGGCGCCTTTAAGCTTCCATCCCCAATTCCATGTCAACAGCTCCTTTAGAAATATAATAGGAAAAGACATGACGTGTTCAGTACTTATTTTCCCCCGCTGTACATACATCCTACATATAGTAGCTCCTCCCCCTTATAGAATACAGCTCAGCCAGATAGAGTGCATCTTAAGAAGTATCTCGAAGAGGGCGGGCATGTCAGATACTAGAGAGAATTTGATTGGTCAGAAAATTTGATTAAAGTATAAGATGATATAAAAAAATTGTTGATTACACACTAGCTTATAGATATACTTAAGACTAACATACTGATACTAACATCTGAAATTTTATTTTACCTGACCTCCAATAAAAAGGTTGGCCAAGTAATTGCAATGCTTGAATCAACATCATTTCTGCTGTAATAGTTGACATGCATGAGCGATATGCAGCAAGAGGGGAAGCTGGTAGATGATGTCTTCACACTTCCTGTAGACGGTGAAACTGAAGGCCGAGGCGCGTCTGAATCTGCTCAGAGATGTTGGCGTAGCTGTAGACGTGTGGCTTAAGAGCGCCACCAACCAGGTGATGGAGGAACTGGAGAACGAGAGATGGGCGACCCTCAATACACATGACGCATCAATCACTGTAAGTCTGAATCTCTTTATTTATGATGATTAAAAAAATGAAGTCAAAATTATTTGAATCCTGTTAATTTTTATACTTGTTAAAAAATATTTCCCAAATGATGTTTAACAGAGCAGGGAATTTTTCACAGTAATTCCTATAATATTTTTTCTTCTGCAGAAAGTCTTATTTGTTTTATTTCAGCTAGAATAAAAGCGGTTTTAATTTATTTACAGCCATTTTAAGGTGAATATTATTAGCCCCCTTAAGCAATATTTGTTTTAATTTGTCTGTAGAATAAACCACTGTTATACAGTGACTTGCCTAATTACCCTAACCTGCCTAATTAACCTAGTTAAGCCTTTAAATGTCACTTTAAGCTGATCACTAGCATTTTAAAAAATATCTAGTCAAATATTATGTACTGTCATCATGGCAAAGATAAAACAAATCAGTTATTAGACATTTTTTAAAATTATTGTGTTTAGGCCTTGGATTGCCTGATGTAAGGATGTATATATAACCTTTCTGTTGAAATGACCATGTTAGTCAAGCACTGGGGAGAGACAGATTCAGAGCTGGGTTGGATAGAAATGGAGGAAAAGTTAGCATCACCGTTCCACCCGATTGACTTTCTCTCATTATGTTCTGGAACTAAATGGGAATCAAAGCCAGTGACGATACACTCACGATTTGTATGAGTAGAATCCATAAACTGTGTTGGACATCACATTATAAACAGTCATATGCATCATTGTGGAATAACCTAGAAGTTTGTACTGGGAAAAAAACTGTGTTTTGGAAACAATGGCAACTAAAAGGAACTGCTAAAGTGAAGGATTTGCATGAGGAGGGTACATTCAAGTCATACTCTGATTTAGTGGACAAATATCATATTGGAGCCCAAGGGGACTTCTGGAAATACCTGCAAATTAGACACTGCATCAAGAACACATTTAATGTGAAGGAAAATCCTGTATATGCTTATTTACAGTCACCACAGGATGCTAGGACTGCTTCTATGTGTTACAAAATGATGCTCAATGTGTAATAATTTTTCAAGAATGTAAAATAATTTAAAATATTTAAATGAGTGCGGATCTAAAAAGTCAACGCACCAGGCAACTAATTAAGCAACTCAAGCACGCCGTTTAAACTATTCTACTGTACTCCTGTTTTTCCACCCATGTCTAAAGCACTCTGTAGACTTTGACAGAGAAGATGACGAAGACACTGAGACGTTGGATGACAGCAGCTCCAGCCCGTCCAGCACTCACAGAAACTACCCTCTCACCTGCTCTGTGCTCTACTCCTATCAGGTAAATGCTCTCATCTGGCATTCTCTACTGTCCGTCTATTAGGGATGCACCAAACCAAAAGAGAAAGACAGAGGAAAATACGAGTGGAAAAAAGCACCACACTTTTATTGGCATATCTTTTTTAAACCCAGTAAAATTTAAGTTGAGATAAGTTTTTAAAATCTTACCAAATTCATTAATCTTATTTAATAAAATAATAAATAATTATTACAAAGCATTTTTGGTTTTGGCACAGAAATTCTGGATGCATTGGCTGAAAAACAGAAACTGTCAATGCTTTGTAATGATTATTTATGATTTTATTGAATAGCATAAAATAATTTTGTGCATCACCATGTTAATCTCCTCTTCCTAACTGTTATCATCAGTTTGTGACTTTTCCTGTATTTTTCCACAGGCTTCACAGCCTGATGAGCTCACCATCCAGGAACAGGAAATACTGGAGCTGATTGATGATGGAGACATGGAGGACTGGGTGAAGGTACACACACACACACACACACACACACACACACACACACGCACACGCACACGCACACGCACACACACACACACACACACACACACACACACACACACACACACACACACACACACACACACACACACTTAACAAGGGTTTAAAACCACTAAATCCCCTGCTTCTTCAACCTCTCTTAAAATATGAAGGAATGCATATTTTTAGTTAAAAAGTTTTATTAATATTCTTTTTGTCACTGAAAATAACAGTTTTATTCAGCAAGAACACAGTAAATTGATCAAAGTGGGCAGGAATAACATTTCTTTTTCAAGTTTGATGATAAAAATATTCAACATTGTTTTGTTCTGATTGATTGTGTGACTGATTAAGGAGGCTGAAAATATATAGCATTGAAACACAGAAATAAATGACATTTTAAAACACATTAAAATAGAAAAAATTATGAAGGAAATTTCTGTGAGCAACTGTGATCTCACTAACCCAAAGTTTTGTCGTAGTAGTCTATACACACACACTTTATTAGGTACACCTGTCTAACTGCTTGTTAACGCAAATTTCTAATCAGCCAATCACATGGCAGCAACTCAATACATGTAGGCATGGTCCGGCATGGTTGTTGGTGCCAGATGGGCTGGTTCAGAAACTGCTGATCTACTGGGATTTTCACGCACAATCATCTCTAAGGTTTTCAGAGAATTTTCAGAAAAGGAAAAATTATCCAGTGAGCGGCAGTTCTGTGGGCACAAATGCCTTGTTGATGTCAGAGGAGAATGGCCAGACTGGTTCCAGCTGATAGAAAGACAACAGTAAGTCAAATACCTACTTGTTACAACCGAGGAATGCAGAAGAGCATCTCTGAACACACAACACGTCCAACCTTGAGGCGGATGGGCTACAGCAGCAGAAGTCCACACTGGGGTGCCACTCCTGTCAGCTAAGAACAGGAAACTGAGGCTACAATTCACACAGACTCACAAAAATTAGACAATAGAAGCTTGGAAAAATGTTGCCTGATCTGGTGAGTCTCGATTTCTGCTGCCACTTACGGAAGGTAGGGTCATAATTTTGCATCAGCAACATGAAAGCATGGATCCATCCTGCCTTGTATCAACGGTTCAGGCTGGTGGTGGTGGTGTAATTTTGTGGAGGATATTTTCAATTGGTGCCCATTAGCACCATTTGACGCTGTGTCAATGCCACAGCCTAACTGAGTATTGTTGCTGACCATGTCCATACCTTTATGACCACAGTGTACCTATTTTCTGATGGCTACCTACAGCCAGATAACGCACCATGTAATAAAGCGTGAATCATCTCAGACTGGTTTCTTGAACATGACAATGAGTTCACTGTACTCAAATGGCCTCCACAGTCACCAGAGCTCAATCCAATAGAGCGCCTTTGGGATGTGGAGGAACGAGAGATTTGCATCATGGATCTGCAGCAGCTGCGTGATGCTGTCATGTCAATCTAAACTAAAATCTCTGAGGAATATTTTTAGTACCTTGTTGAATCTTTGCCACGAAGGATTGAGGCAGTTCTCAAGGCAAAAGGGTCCAACCCAGTACTAGTAATGTGTACCTAATAAAGTGGCCGTTGAGTGTTTGTATATGTAAAATTTCTGAATGTGAAATATTATTTACAGAAATATATATATATATATATATATATATATATATATATATATATATAAGTTTTCTAAACTTTCCAAAGTATTTATTTATTTTAATTACTTACTAGGTACAGTAGCTTACTTATTTAGATTAATCTTGAATTTTGGGGTCTCCCAGTTTAAAACCGCTAAACTAGATGCTGTTTATTATGTTGCCATTTATTGTGTCGTTATTTTTTTTTCAGGCAAGAAACAGGTCTGGGCAGGTGGGATATGTGCCGGAGAAATACCTCCAGCTTCCAAGCTCCAGCTCTGTCCTGAGGATGATCCAGTCTTTCTCCAGCATTGACTCCCAATCACAAACCTCCAGCACTTCTGCAGAACAAGAGCCAGAAGTGGAGACGCTCACCCAGAGCAGCCCCAACAGTCACGCCAGTGGTAAGAGAGCATTGTATTTAATGCTTAAAGTGACCCTATTATGCTATTCTGCAAAATGTACAGCATTTAACACTGAATAAAGCATATGAGGTGCACCTGAGGTGATCCTTGTCAATTTATCCTGTTGTTCAGCTGCAAGATTAGAAGCCATTTTTACAATATAAATTTCAGGTGCTGGTTAGAACAAAAACTCATTTTAGTATGGAAATATTTCTTCTATTGCAAGACGCTGCTTTAGGACACGGAGTAGGAACGATAGTCAGGCACGCTCCTGTTGGTATTGTCAATTTGGCAACCTACTCTTGTGTAGAGACAACATTGGAGGAGCCGAGTGAAAATGTGTTTTGAACCAGGAGTGCAATACCTAGTTCAACCACTGGGTGTCAAACTTACATGCTGCACCTTTAAGTATGAACCTAACAATAAAAACACACATTCTTTTTTCTGTTTTTCTAAAGTCACATATAATGCCATAAAGATCCCTTTAATATTCTGAACAGCACTTTAACAAACACACATGTCCGTCTTTTTGCGCAGCTGTAAATCTGGCGAGGGCTCTGTATGCCTACGAGGCTCAGACTGAGGATGAGTTGTCTTTCCCTGAAGGAGCCGTTATTTGCATCCTCAGCAAACACAACCAGGAGGACGATGGTTTCTGGGAAGGCGAGTTTAATGGAGCAGTCGGCGTTTTTCCTGCAGTTTTAGTGGAGGATCTGTGCAAAGCGGAGGGAGGACGAACACACAAGAGCATGAACGTGCAGGTTTATACACAGACTTTTACACAGGAAAACACAGGCTAAGTGTTTGAGGTTGAGCTATTTTTGTAATTGCAGTGTCTTACCAGCAGGTGTCACTGTCAGTACTGGATGAAGCTGCGGCTGTGTTTCCATCGTGTAGCAGTCCGGAGTCTGTCTCAATGCCGTCTCTGAACAACACACTCACATTAAATGGCTTTCAAACTTCAGAAACAGTCAGAATCTCCAGCCACAGTAAGACAAACACTTTTATAATAATTATGTAAATTTTACACATGACAAAACATTCAAACTCTGTAGCACTTGAAGTTACTGTCTTAAAAATGTTAAATAATAACCACATTGTTTTGTTTTAATACATTTAGGTAGTTATAAATGAATTAAATCTCAAATGTATTCATTTAGTAAGTAGGTTATCCAGTCTCAAGTAGTAGACATTTACTATTAGTATTAATATTCATTAATTTAGTTTATTTTCAGCTTAGTCCCTTTAATAATCTGGGGTCGCCACAGCTGATTGAACCGCCAACTTATCCAGCATATGTTTTACACAGCGGATGCCCTTCCAGCTGCAACCTATCACTGGGAAACACCCATAAACACTTATTCACACACATACACTAAGGATACACATACACTCAATTTAGCCTACACAGTTCACCTATACTGCATGTCTTTGGACTGTGGGGGAATTCGGAGCACCCGGATGAATTAGTATTATATTATATTATATTATATTATATTATATTATATTATATTATATTATATTATATTATATTATATTATATTATATTATATTATATTATATTTTAATTGTAGCTTGTTTTAATAATTAGGTTATTATTAGTTTTGATTATTTATTGAATTTAGTTTGTTAATAGTTTATAATTCACTCATTCATTTTCTTTTCGGCTCAGTCCCTTTAATAATCAGGGTGTCACCACAGATGAATGAACTGCCAACATATCCAGCATATGTTTTACGCAGCGGATGCCCTTTCAGCTGCAACCCAGCACTGGGAAACAAACACCCATACACTGCCATTCACACACATACACTACGGACAATTTAGCTTACCCAAACTCCACACAGAAATGCCAGCTGACCCAGCCGAGGCTCGAACTAGCGACCTTCTTGCTGTGTGGCGACAGCACTACCCACTGTGCCACCACACTGCCCGATAGTTTAGAATTATTATTATTAATTTAAGCAATTCTGATTTTTTGTATCGGTTGTTTCAGTTCAAATTACATAAATTATTTTTAAAAAATTTTTTGCTACCAATACAGCAAATTTAATCTTATTTACTCATTTTTTTCAGATTTTAATATGAGTCTTTTTCATATTTTTCTTTTTTTATTTTAAAACTGAAATGGAATATTTTAAAATAAAATTCAGTTATTTTAGCTATACGCTAAAGCAACATTTTTTATTCTTATTTATATCAATAGCAAAAAAAATGTACTGAAATAAAAATGTAAAATAGTAGAAACATTAAAACACTCATCATTAAAATTATAAAGTCATTCATTCATCATTATTCTTAGTCCCTTTATTTATCAGGGGTCACCACAGTGGCATGAACCACCAACTTATCCAGCATATGTTTTACACAGCGAATGCCCTTTGAGCTGCAACCCAGTACTATTGAAACTCCCTTACACTCTCACACTCACACTCATACACTACGCCCATTTAGGTTTATCCAATTCACCTATAGCAGATGTCTTTGGACTGTGGGGCAAACCAGAGCACCCGGAGAAAACCCATGCCAACTTGGGGAGAACATGCAAACTCCACACAGAAATGCCAACTGACCCAGCCGAGGCTCGAACCAGTGCCCTTCTTGCTGTGAGGCGACAGCGCTATTTTGATTTGCTACCAATACAGCAATTTTAATCTTATTTTTTTTTTTCAGATCTTAATATTTATGTTTTATATTTAAAAATGTATCTTATTTTTAAAACTGAAATAGAATATTTTAAAATAAAATTCTGAAATTTAAGCAAAATGCGAAAGCAACATTTCTTATTTCATTACTTTATGGAATAACTTACTTTATTAACAAAAAGTTTAATAACAAAAAGTAAAACTGCAATAAAAATGTAAAAAAGTAGAAACATTAAAACATTTAAAATTCAAATTTAAATGATAAAAGCATTCATGGTGGCACAGTGGGTAGCACAATCACCTCAGAGCAAGAAGGTCGCTGGTTCGAGTCCCAGCTGGGTCAGTAGGCATTTCTGTGTGGCGTCCAAAGACTTGCGCTATAGGTGAATTGGGTAAGCTAAATTGTCCGTAGTGTATGCATATAAAAGTTACGGTTCAAAACCGCCCACATTTTGTCAGCCCGCCAAGTCACGAAATGGGGAATGATCACAAAATGCAAAAATCCAAGTGCAGCAATTTATTATAACAAAGACTAAGGTTTCCAAAAGACAAAGGTTTCCAAACTTGAACAGAACTAAAGCAGGATGCAAATCTATTCCAAACAAGAGAACAGGCAAAAATCCAAAAACGAGTAAATACAAAAACAGGGTAGGAGTGCTAAAGAGTGCTAACGAAAACAAACACTAAACAGGAATCCAAGAATTATCAAAGTACAAAAACAAGATGACCAGACAAACATACCAAACGTGAGGAGCTAACAAAATCCTAAGGCAACTAAAACAGATAACAAGAGAGTGTATTGACCTTATTCTAAAATGCGGAAGTGCGCTTGTTTTCGCGATTGTCTAAGAACTTCCTATTCAGTCGCCAATGGGAGAAATGACTAGTAGGAATAATCAACAGCAAAAAACGGTCAAACTACTTGCTCTACAAACAAATGTTTGCATGACTATATAGACCAAGTAGAATAATATAATAAGAAAATATCAAATTGCAACATCAAGCAGCGTAACGAGCAGTTTTTAACGTCAAAAAATGAATGGAATTGAATGAGACCGGAAGACTCGAGCCAAAAAGATTCAAATGGCAGCGCCCGCTCGTCGGGGGAGAATAAGGGAAATAAAGACAGGACTAAATAAACAAACATGAAACAGCTGTAACATAGCACAATCAGTGATACAAAGGACTATGGGAAATGAAGTGAAACTACAAAACAAACAAGTGCCCTCAAGTGTCCAAACTAGGGCACTGCAACAGGTGTGACACGCCTATGCCATTTTTTTTACATTCAAAACCGCCCAATCTGGCAACACCGCTCCCAAATTATGTTTAACAGCAAGGAATTTTTCACAGTATGTCTGATAATATTTTTTTTCTTCTGGAGGAAGTCTTATTTGTTTTATTTCGGCTAGAATTAAAGCAGTTTTAATTTTTTTAAACCATTTTAAGGTCAATATTATTATCCCTCTTAAGCAATGTTTTTTTCTGATTATCTACAAAACAAACCATCATTATACAATGATTTGCCTAATTACTCTAACTTGCCTAATTAACCTAGTTAAGCCTTTAAATGCCACTTTAAGCTCAATACTAGTATCTTGAAAAATATCTGGTCAAATATTGTGCTGTCATGACAAAGAGAAAAGAAATCAGTTATTAGAAATTATGTATGATTAGAAATGTGTTGTATAATAATTCTAACATATATTTTTAATCTCCTTCACAGACCCCGTCCACTCTCCATCACCCAGATCTCCAGGAGAAGGAGGTTCAGGCTCTTTTAGACCTGTGAGATCTGCACTCTTATATCTACAAACATAGCATACCAATGATGGGCAGGTCTGAGCCAAAGCTGATGTTTAATTGTATCTTCTGCAGGTACGAGCTGCTCCTCCTCCACCCAAACAGCAGGCGCAGGGCCAAGTGCAGAAGAGAGAAGAGGTGGAGATCACACTGGTCTGAGGATCAGTACTGGATGCACACTGTGAATTTAATACGACGAAAGGTCTGAACTCTTTAGAATGAAGATATGCTGAACAGTACTTCAAGTGGACCCTTTTCTTCAGTTTATGAGTGCAATTATAAAGCAGAAGGTGTTCATGGAAATGCAGGATTGATTGGAGGTGACAGAGATTTTAAAGAGACAGTTCACTCAAAAACCTGGTCATTATTTACTCATCCTTAAAGAGATAGTTCACCCATAACTGAATATTAGTCATCATTTACTCAGCTTCTACTTGTCCTAATAAGATATTTCGAAGAAAGCTGAAAACCTGTAACCATTGACTTTCATAGTGTTTCTTTTCCATGTTCCCCTCCGTGTTGGCGTGGGTTTCCCCCACAAGTCTGTTTGTAAATGAGTGTGTATGGATGTTTCCCAGTGACTGGTTGCAGCTGGAAGGGCATCCACTGCGTAAAACTTATGCTGGATAAGTTGATGGTTCATTCTGCGGCTGATGCTCTTTCAGCCGCAACCCAGTACTGGGAAACACCTATACACTCTCACATTCTCACACACACACACACAAAACACACACACTTTTGTTTACCCAATTCACTCATAGCGCATGTCTTTGGAAAGTGGGGGAAACCGGAGCAATCCACACCAGGGGTGGACTGGCCATCTGGCAATTCTGGCAAATGCCAGAAGGGCCGGACCAATTTTTAAATGTGGGCCGGTCAGTTTTTTTTTAAATATGTATTGTTTTTATGTGCAGACAGCTTTTATCTCTTGCTAGATATGATATCATGATGATGATGATGATAAAAATAATAATAATGATAATAAATGTTAAATGTTAAGCATTTGGCCCAATCGGCAACTGCCGTCTGGTTTCAAGACCCAATCCAAGGTTACCCGGACATAATCAAAATTTGGCAAGAATATCATATTATTTCACCATCTTTACACTAAAATAAACAGTGAATATGCATGTCCGTGGGTGGGTCTGTATCGGTGTGGTAATGTAGGCTGGTGTGGCAACAGTGCCAGGGCTGAATTTTTGTCCCAGTCCGCCCCTGCTCCACACAGAAATGACAACTGGTCCAGCCGGGACTCGAACCAGCAACCTTTTTGCTGTGAGGCGACAGTGTTAATCATTTTATATTATGCTAAAAACAGTATGCAAATCGAGTAGTATTTCTGAATTCATAGCATTCAAAAAACAGGATGTGAGAAGTACCCAGTACAGGGGTGGCCAACCCTGTTCCTGGAGAGCCACCTTCCTGCAGATTTCAGTTTTTACGCCTATCAAACACACCTGAACCAATTAATTAGGACCTGAACACCACGTGATAATTACAAGCAGGTGTGTTTGATATGAGTTGCAACTGAAATCTGCAGGAAGGTGGCTCTCCAGGAACAGGGTTGGCCACCCCTGACCTAGTATAACCTACTACTTCTGCCGAGATTCTGAAGTGCGCCTCTAATGGACACTACGCTATCCCATGATGCACCGCGAGATAATTCATGAATGGTAGTGAAGCAACTCACATTGATACTATATAGAACATACTTTTCTAAAAATTGTGTAGTAGATTCAGATTCAAAAGTAGCACCTACTCGAGTAGTAGGCGATTTCTGACGCACCTATACCTTTTCTGTGTGAAAGGTCTCTATGAGGTTTCAAACATTTTTGTTGTTGTTGTTGTTGTTGAATGCAAAAGAAGATATTGCGAAGAATGTTGGACCAGTAGTCGTTGACTTCCATAGTGAAGTTCAACTGGTTTTCAACATTCTTCAAATTATCTACTTTCCTCTTCAAAAAAAGAACGCTTTCAAACTTAATGTAAATGGATGATCTAAAGCAGGGGTCACCAATCTCGGTCCTGGAGGGCCGGTGTCCCTACAGGGTTTAGCTCCAACTTGCCTCAACACACCTGCCTGGGTGTTTCAAGTATACCTAGTAAGACCTTGATTAGCTTGTTCAGATGTGTTTGATTTGATTGGAGCAAAAATCTGCAGGACACCTGCCCTCCAGGAACAAGTTTGGTGACCACTGATCTAAAGGAAGAGCGATGTTCAGCTTTGGGTGAACTACCCCTTTAAAGGAAAAAGTAACAGTTCCAGTTTTGACTTTGCATTTATGACTGTATTCTGACCCTAATCCCTATTAAGGAAAACATTTTTAGATGCTTATTATAGTTTTAGCTACATTTATTGTCAGTATTGTACTTGTCTGGAGTGTCACAGACACTGACTGACTGAAATCTGAGATATTTTATAGATTTCCAGGTGGTTAAAGCACTTTAGGTTTCATTCATAATCATTACAGTATTTTGAAGTCATTTTCCTTCTCTCTGTCGTTATACTTGTAAAAGAGATGAGAGAGGTGCTGTGAGATTTCGCTTGTTTAAGAAACATTCACATTTAAAGAGATCAAGCTCAAAAATTGAACTTATTATTTCTTTGTGATTAACTTTTTACTGTTCATTCAGTCATTCATGTTCCTTCGGCTTAGTCTCTTTATTCATCAGAGGTCACCACAGCAGGATGAACCATCAACTTATTCAGCATATGTTTTACACAGCAGATTACTTTCCAGCTGCAACCCTGTACTGGGAATAACCTATACACACTCACATTCACAAACACACTCGTACACTATGGCAATTAAGTTAATCCAATTCACCTATATTCACCTATAGCGCATGTGTTTGGACTCTGGGGGAAACAGGAGCACCTGCTGAGAACATGCAAACTCCATACAGAAATGCCAGCTGGCCTAGGTGGGACTCGAACCAGCGATCTTCTTGTTGTGAGGCAACAGTACTAACCACTGAGCCACCGTGATGCCCATTTTTTTTATTGTTTTCAGATATAAACAAATATTACATACAAATGTTCAAAGAGAAAAGTGTGACATATTACTGTTAACTTAAGTCAGAAGGAAAAAGGGGAGAGGAAAAATCATAAATAACATTAAGGTAATAATTTACAGCCATTCCTTTATATAGTTTAGCAAATTAGTGGCAAACACTTGCCAAGCTTCAATGTTTACTGTAAAAATTGAACTTATTTTTATTATTTATTCATCCTTATACAAAAGTCTTGTCGTCTATCCAAGTTTTAGGAACAACAAATAATAACTGGACATCTAGTTAATCATTTGGTATCAGAAGTGGCCGCTAGATTACGCTTTACCAAAATAAAATATGATAATGCCTTGATTTTTAATTATTTAATTAGGACAGTAAGTTCTGACTTAGCTTTGACAAAAGTCTTGTAACTAACAGAAATAATGTCCAGTATAGAATATAAAGTCATGCTGCAGTGGAAACAGAATTAATATTGGGTTCGACTCCATCATGAGCGTGGAGGACTGCATCCATACATCTCTGCAGTGACTCAAATCACTTATTAATAAAGTCATCTGGAATGGCAAAGAAAGCCTTCTCTCAGAGTTCATCAAGATTCTATGGATTCATCTTCAATGCCGCCTCCTCCATCTTACCCCAGACATGCTCGATAATGTTCATGTTTGGTGACTAGGTTGGCCAATCCTGGAGCCCCTTGACCTTCTTTGCTTTCAGGAACTTTGATGTGGAGGCTGAAGTATGAGACTCAGGCTGTCGATGTTGCCATTTACTCTGCAGATCTCTCGCACGCCCCAATACTAAACGTAACTCCACACCATGATTTTTCCTTCACCAAACTTGACTGATTTCTATGAGTTCTGTGACTGGTTCCAATAGGTCTTCTGCAGTATTTGTAATGATTGGGATGCAGTTCAACAGATTATTCATCGGAAAAATTGACCATCTGCCACTTTTCCAAATGATCAACTAGAAGTCAAGTTATTATTTGTTGCTCTTACAACTGGGATCGACGACAAGACTTTTGTCAGGTGGTGTATGAGCATGGAAGAAAACAAAAAAAGAAAACCATAACTATAATTTCAGTTTTTTTCACAGATGCTAAGAAACACTAAAGCTAAACCAAATATTCAATAATCTAAATATATTTTTTAAAATTTCTCTTCCTGCAAACCCCTACAAAGAGTTCAGCCATTTTCACACATTCTTATCCAAAGCTTCATTAGCAGGCCTGTATTAAACATTATTGTAACATTAAAATCAATCCATAAACCCTAAACTCAGCTACAGTATTTTATGTGGTAACCAGTGGGACTTTTATTTTGTACAATACTGTTTTTTTGTGAGACAGAGTTTCTATATAGTGAATATTCAGATTCATGTCCCTTTTCTCATCTGTCCTCCTCTCACTTGCCAATAAAAAAGTGAAACATTTTACATCAACACACCTTACCCCCACAAAGTACAATCGGACAAATATTACCGCAGTTTTCGTAACACCCTATACTCAGTAACACCTTGTGTGTGTGTGTGTTTTGTGAAGCAGGACAATTTAAAGGCATATTTCACCTCTAGCCTAAAGCCACAATCTCTCTAAAAGCCCCCTCACAACATATAGAAAATCATTTGTTCATTCCTGCCCAAACAGGACGTGCGTTTTCGACTCACTTCACTTGAGGTGAACGCGGTTCAAACAGCCTGTGGGTTTTGTTCGTGGAGACGTAATGTACAGATAGCCTCACTAGACCTAGCCAAACCTGATTGACATGTAATGTATGGCAAAGACACTTGGTTTCAATATTATTAAATACGAGTCATGATGGTTGATGATAAACAAGTCACGGTTCACTTTCAGCTGCATTCACTGTCTTTGATTTTGGCTGTACTCTTAAAGAATTGTGTAGATGAGATTAATTAGTGGAGTCATTCTATTTCAGCTCAACCAGAGGTCTCACATGTTCTATTTGAAGAAAGTAAATTGTAAATAGTGGGGGAAGTTTAAATATTACATTTACAACTTTTAATGTTTCAGCTTCCCTCATTATTTTTTTCTGCAAAAAGAACAGTTTTTGTAAAAAAAAAAAAAATTTAAATAACAATTTTTGATCGCATATTTTTTAATCGTGTTTTTTGGATACCAAATTTTTTGGAATGACAATTTTTGAAATGGCATTTTTTAGATCCTTTTTTTTAAACGGCAATTTTTGATCGCAAATTGTTTTTTTAAATGGCAGTTTCTGGATCCCAATTTTTTTAAATGACAATTTTTGGATTACAAACTTTTTTAAGCGATCATTTTTGTATCATGATTTATTTCAAATGTCATTTTTTGGGATTGCAAATTCAGTTTTAAGTGACAATTTTGGTTCCCAATTTTTTAAAATGACAATTTTTGATTGCAATTATTTTAAGTAGCAGTCTTGGGATTTAAAATTTTTTTTAATGAGTTTTTTTTTAAATAGCATTTTTGCATCCAATTTTTTTATGATAATTTTTAAATTACAAACTTTTTTTAAATGGCATTTTTTGGATCCCAATTGTTTTTAAATGACAATTTTTGATTGCAAATGTTTTTTTAAATGACAATTTTTGGATCACATTTGTTTTTTTAAATGGCATATTTGGGATTGATATTTTTTCTTTAATGAAAAATTTGGATCACAAATGTTTTAAAATGATAGTTTTAGATTGCAATTTTTATGACAATTCTTATATCACAAATTAAATGACTGGTTGTTGGATTACAAATTTTTTTAAATGGCATTTTTTTGGATTGTGAATTTTGCTTTAATGATAAGGTTTAGATTATAATTTTATTTGTTAATGACAAAGTTTGGAATTTAAAGTTTTTGATCTGGAGCAAAATTAGACTGATTTGTAGGTCTGTTAGTCAAATCTGCTAACTTCAGCTATTTTTTTCTGACATGCAAATAGACAGGGGTGATAGCGTTCCGGCACCACGCCGGATTTCCGGCGTACTGTGGCTGCGGGTAGGGTTGTGACGGTGAGGAAATTTCCCCACCGGTTAATCGACATGTGACAACACCGGTAATACCGGTATCACCGTGGGAGTGGGCATTTTTTCATTTCCTCTTTTTTTCTGCTTTTAAATAGCTTATAAATGCGTGCGTATAATACTTTCACTTTCAGTTTTGCGGGAGTTGCCAATTCGGTGTCAATTGTTTGAATGGACGGAAAGGAAACTACAAAAAAAAATCCCTGTTATTAAACAAAACATAACTTTTATTTACATAACGAATAAAACACAACACTGCTATAGGCTGAAAAAACTGTGTAAGTTGGAACCATACAAATAACAACCATAAACGCCTTGTTATGTATTATGAGCTTAGTCCTTATGAACAATCCGTTTATAAAATACATTATTAACGAATTTAGGCTATTGAAGAATAAACCGAATATGAAATATGATCCTTGCATAATGATCACAAACAAGCGAGCACTCATTTTATATTTAAACTATATGAAAAAAAATTAAGAATTGGAACATTATGTAAAAAATCAAAGGGCAGGCTAAATAAAAGCGCCTCGTCAGAGCTAATCACCGCACATGTGTCAGTTTACTGCTTCTAGAAAGATCAGACAACCTATACAGATCACACAATCTCAATAAACAACATGTAGGCCTAAATGTATAAATATTTCGGTAAGTATTGTTATGGAATATTTATAACTAAATGATCTTGCTTTTTGGTTTTATCGATACAGCTTTGATCTCTCTTACAAAGCGGCAGTTACAGGCGCAGCATAAGGGCGTCTCACACTGTCAGTGGCGGAATACACACAGCACTGCCAAGACGTTTTATTTTTATTTTATTTGTTGCAGATTTGCGCGTTGTTCCTTTTAAAAAAAAACTTTTATTTTTTAATTCTCTCAAGTTTAATGTTGTCTATCGAGTAACTGTCGAGTCCCTCGGATTGGAGCTCAGTGCGCATTAAGACTATTGACCAACCGCCCTGTAAGTTTAAACACTACAGGTCCACAGGTCTGGTGTGGTATGAATTACACGTTTTAAATGACAGCGAGACATGCTACGTTTAGTTTTTATTGTAAAATATACATTATAACCCAGTACACGGTAAAATAATATGTTTTGAATGGTTTGTCTATTGACGGCGTATAGCCGTTAATTAAATATGCTGAGCATATTTTCATTAAAATTAAAACACATTAATACAAATTAGCCACCCTTTGATTTTTTTTCGTTTACGTATATTTTTATCAAACGAAAAATGCTATGAATTGTTAATTTTAGTTTTCATTTTATTAGAATTAATAGGCCTATAATTTATAGGCTACACAACTCATATCTTTGGCTCCAATTGCGTTTTTACAGATATCCTACCAATAGACTTTTTTTTGGCTCAAAGACATTTATGCCTATTAATTTCAGAGGTGCATTTTGACAGATTTCGTAAAGGCTTCAGCTATTCTACCTGTCAGCTGCACCTGCCTAAGTTTTGCAACTTGACTTGTGTTGTGGCTCGATGTCTGAATGAGAGAGAGAGAGAGAGAGAGAAATCAGTCCTCAGATTCGATGTGTGGCCGCACATCTCAGTTACTTTATTGCAATTTTTAATATTGGCTCATCTAAATAAACTTTTCATATATTAAAAGCCGAAATATTGCCAGACAGAAGAAGCAACTTTCGGTTTTTGAAGAGAGCGGCCTCAGTTATAAAAGATGTGCGCACACACAGGATTCCATCTTTTTGGCCTAGACATTATGGATTTTTTTTACATTAAACACATAATCAAGTGGAAATAAGAACAGCTGAACTTTGGAAAAAGTCCTCACGTTGCCGATGTTTCTCTGCAGTTGGATTGTCAAAGGCGCGGCATTGCTAAATCGTTTTAATAAAAAAAAGATATTTATTATTAAACATTGTGAGATGATGGTCGCGTGATTTTTTTTTTAAATGAGAGTATGCGTTGCGTATTTATGGCCATTGATCTATCCGCGACCCACCCATAGTTAAACATGAAGGTGCGTGTATAAATTGGTTATGTTTCCAGATACTGCCACCTTTGTCAGGCAAAGTTTGCAGATTGCCTCATTAACGTCATCAGGTTCTCTTATGCATTTGGTTTGAACCCAAAATTTTGCCAAACATGCGCTTTTGCATTGCGTTTTGACAATAAATCGTCCGCCATCCTCTTTCTGTAAATTCGACTCCTCTTTTCTCCTCACGTGGTAAATGAAATATGACGCACTGTAGCTATGTTTTGATCTTAATTATAGAGCATGCTCTCGTTTTAAGTCAATTATTTATAACTATATTTTCCATTTATTTTAAATAAATGTTTAATAAAAAAAAATAAAAAAACGAATACTTAAAAAAAAAAAAATGTGGGGACGGTGTCACGGTAGAAAAGTGATGTCACCGGTGTTGCGTCTTAACACCGATATCACCGTCAACACCGTCTATCGTGGCAAGCCTAGCTGCGGGGGAAAAAAATCAGGTTCACGGATATTGATCTGTCATTTCTCTAGATTCACAGAATTCACTCACTGCTGAAAGCGCCGGATTGGTTTTTATTAAGTGCCATTTTGTGTGCTCGTGAATCATCTTTTGAGTGTAGACGCCATGTAAATAAAAGATTAATTGTGTAATTTAGAGAGCTTTATAAATTATAACTTTGTGAGATCTCTATGAACTAAGATTAGTGACGCTTTTTAGTGATAATAAGAGGAGCGTGCTTTGCACTTTCCAGGCTATAATCCATTCAGAATTTGTATGAAACTTTCGTTTTCGGCACATATACGCTGATTTGTTTTGGGAATGACATCTGCATATTTACGCTGGGTTTATTCTCGAAATAACGGTGAAGCAATAGACGGGACAAAAATATATTTCCCCCTTCTCCTTAAACAACTTAGTGTTTCAGCTGTGAAATAGTTCAGTTTTGTATGTAGCCTAATGGCAAAGTGTTTATATTTAGTTTCGTTTTTTATTCAGCTTATTTAGAAAAACGTTTGGAGCATTTTTTATTCGTTAAAAATAATTTTTTTTTTAACGAACAGCGCCCAGCGGAAGACCATCATTGTCTGTTTGATCCGTTTGCCTTCTCAGATCATCACGACTTGCCTAAAATAAAAGATATAAAACAGTTCAAGTATAAAACAATGGTAGCTTAAACGTTAAAGAATGTGTGCTATTAGGCGCATAGTTTGCTTATAAAAAGCTTGCAGGACATCGAGGCGCCAGAGCAATCACTTGCATTTTTTCAGTGGGAGCAATTTAAAGTTATCCGTCATTTTTGCTCACAAAGTACGAGTAATACATCAAAAAACGTTACAGCGTTTTTATAAAATAAAGAAAACAAAAATTATGCGCTTTCTGTCGTCTGGTTTTTGAACAGGAGCGCTTAACAAAATGAAGCAAAATGTAGGCTATATGCCTCACAGACATAATAAATATATTTATAGAAAGCTTTAAATTATTACTTAACGAAATAAAACAAATCGAAAACAAAAAAACTTCTTCATGTAATCCGTAAAGATGAATTTCTCTCTAAAGGCGAGTCCAAGAGGAGATTGCAAGTCAGGATCTTTGCGACACTGACTCAGAATAAGTTTATTAATAAATAATTAAGATATGTCCTTACTCTTTCCTCGACACATTCATTGTTATTTGTTTTTGCCGGTGATTGGGGCGAGTTTTAGCTTATTGTGTGCGCTTGAACGCGGATTCACAGTAGCAGTTTTAACATGGAGTGACACGACATCTGACGTACAGATGACACTGGCACATGCCACTGAGTGTAGTGACACTTCCGGTGGCACGTCCGGATTTCTGCTGTCATGTGTCACTCGCTAGTGGCATGTGTAGTGACCTGTGTCACTCAGAGTGTCGCGCTGCATGTCACTGCAGTGACATCGACACCCGGCGAAGCTTATGACATTAATTAACACGAGCAAAACCATATTTAATCATTACGCGACTTTTAACCTAATTTATCGCGTCGCAAGTTAGTTTATTTGCTGAGCTACTCCACGATGTTTTAATTTAAACGCATTTATTTTATGTATTCATAGTCATACTTCCGTACGTAATATAGTCATTTGACAGTACATGTCAGTCAAATTTATTGTGGCATGCTTATATATGGGAGGGGTTACACTTATCTGTTGCACTGTATATTATTGCATCCTGGCAGTTCCTTTGTTCCCTACAATATGGACTTCTCTATGTTTTTAATTCATTCATTTATTTTATTATTTAACTTATTTTCATTTTAAGGTATTTTAAATAATATCCTTTAAAAAGTTATAATAAAATGCATGTTGAAAACTCATAACATATATGCATGTAAGATAACAGGTGTCATTTGCCTAATGATTTTTAAATATTAAAGCAAAGAGACTTATAAGATTAAGGTGCTTATAACTTGCTTATACTGACACCTACTGGCACATGTCACAAGATTACTGACACTGGCATGTGTCACTGACATTACTGGCATGTGTCACTGACATTACTGGCATGTGTCACTGACATTAATGGCATGTGTCTAAAAAGAGCCACTTGACAATAATGATAATCAGGGTTACACATAGGCTGTTAATATATTTGGGCCCAGGGGCCCACAAGTTATGTGTTTAAAGTGCGTTGCATACATAGTACCCCCACCCCTACTCACCTCAGGGGCAAGGAAAAAAAGTTCAGGCTCAGGATTTTTTTCCACTATCAGCCCTGAATAGAGTATATCCAGAATTATGCAGAAGGATTTTTAATTTTCCCATGCAATGTCTTGAAAAAAATTAACATTTATTTAACCCAGTATTTTTTTTTTTAATATTTATTTTTGGCTTTTTTGCCTTTATTAGATAGGACAGTATTGAGACAGGAAGCGAAGTGGGAGAGAGGGTAGGGTAAAGTCATCGAGCCGGGATTCAAACTCGTGACAACCTGACGTGCTATTGCACCATATATCGGCGCGCTAACCACTAGGCTATTGTGCCGACTTACCCAGTATTTTTAATGGAGTTTCTGCGCTAGCCTGCTGATCGTGCATGTAAACCAGTGGTCACAAACTCAACTCCTGGAGGGCCGCAGCTCTGCAGATTTTAGCTCCAACCACCTGCTTAAAAGTCTCAAGAATTGTTGAACACCTAGATTAGTTGGATCAGCTGTGTTTGATTAAGGTTGGAGCAAAACTGTGCAGAGCTGCGGCCCTCCAGGAATCCAATTTGCAACCTATGGTGTAAATGGTCTTCCATTTCATTTTAAGCCTGTACAACTAAATCATTGATGTCAAAATCAGTTCCTGGAGGGCCACTGCTCTGCAGTTTTGCTCCAACCCTAATCAAACACAGCTGATCCAACTAATGAAGGTGTTCATGACTCTTTTAAACACCTCGATTACCTGGATCAGTTGTGTAGATTAGGGTTGAAGCAAAACTGCACGGAGACAAGAGGAAAAAAAGAGGAAAAAAGCTTTTCATCTTAGAAGTTGACTCTTAAAAAGAAATGCTCTTTATTGGTATCAGTCAATTCCATGAGGAATATTCTCATTCAACAATGAAATGTAATTCAATACTGATCAAAAAATGCACAAAGATTAGATCTACAGTCACAGTCATTTTTCAATCCTGTTGACGATTGGCATAAATATTACTAAATTGCTCACGTTTGATTTCATATCAAATATAATTACATTTGTCATAAAGAAATAAAGAAACTGATGATTCCATTACATACTTTAATATAGTAAAAAAAAACAACAGCAACAAATTTAATGTAAACATACAAATAAAACAAAACAACATTGTGTGTCCATATACAAATAAAGGCACACAACAATCAGTTTCATCACTTCATCATTCCTTTTTTTTTTTTCTCAAGAGGTAAAATTAGTCACAGACAGCAGAAATGCTTCAGTTGTTCTGGCTTTAGGAAAGGCCGCTCAGTCGCTCGCTGATCTGCCAAAGCTTTCTGGCCACAGCATCATCTTTGGCTTTGGCGCCGACTTCCTCCACAGCGCAGCATGAGAAATAACGGCCACTGAAATGCTCGATTCCTTCCTGAACGGCACAATGAAGCGTGGTCTGGGCTCCGGTTTTGGGGTCCAGGAACAGTAGTCGGGCCACGGGCTCGATGAAAACTTTCTGCCAGAGACTCACATTGCGGGATAGTTCAGTCTTTACGACACCTGAAAAAGCAATATGATGTGTTAGTTGAACCTCTTGGCTGATTTAACGCATTCATTTGAGAATTTTAAAGACCGAAGTTTCTCAAGATTAACCCTTATGTGCTGTTGGGGATGTTTTCATGCCCTCTGGGCAAATTTTGAGTCTTAATTTGACCAAAACTTTCTCTGTTTCTCAGCAAATGGAATGTTTTGGTCACAAACCTTATATTGACGCACATTTTGGGAAAGTGTTTTGAAATTTGGAATCTATGGGCAAATGGACTTCCCTTTCAATATGTTGGTGGCTGTTTTTGCCCCAGTGACTTTCATTATAATGCCTTTTTTTCATTGCAAAGCCATGACCACATATACATCGTGGATTCTTGGTTGTTCCTTTTTTTGCCTGTTGGGAAGAGGTCAAATTAGCATTTTTTTTTTTACTGTTTATCATCAGTTTTAGTGCAAAAAAGCGTAGTTTCTGGCCTCAATATGGAGTATAGTCAAAGTCCCTTTAAGTCAAGTCATTTCACTTGGCGGCCATCTTTGAAGCACCTCTCAGGCAATATGCTCGGGCAGTCTGTTTGAATGGGAAAACATCAAATTCTCCAAAACTACTTGCCAAGATTACATTACATATTATGAATAAGCAATCTTTTTATTTTATTTCATTTCTAAATGTTCGTAACACAAAATCTGCAGAAACTCATGTCTAGTCCAAGCCCCTCCCCCAGAGAATTGTCATTCTATAGTGATGGCCGATTGGCTCCTGTAGTAGAAGGTGGGGCTTTATACACTATATAGTGGTCGCTGATTGGCTCCTGTACTAGAAGGCAGGCTTTATCTACTATAGTGATCGCTGATTGGCTCCTGTACTAGAAGGTGGGGCTTTATACACTATATAGTGGCCGCTGATTGGCTCCTGTACTAGAAGGCAAGCTTTATCCATTATATGGCGATCGCTGATTGGCTTCTGTACTAGAAGGTGGGGCTTTATTTGCCATATTGACTGTTACACTTTTCCCCATTAAATAGTATACGACTGACACGTCTTGTGTATTCTATAGCCTTTGGTATAGTGTGCGAGAGATACCTTTGCACACTTTTCTTGATATGAGAAAATCAAAATAAGCACCTCGGCTCACAGAACTACATGGTGTGAACAAAAACAGTGCGTGTATTTACCTGCATGGACCACGCCACACTGAGCTAAACTTTATTGTATGGAATGGTGGGGGAACAGTGGGATTAAGGGGAAGGGAAGTAAGAGGATAAACAGTGAACAGATAGGTAGGTTAGTCGGGCATCCTATGATACTCAGAGTGTGGGGGTACCATCTCTGTAATATTTTTGGCAGAGTGATTGGACCCCCCTATTCAACCTAGGAGGGAAGAGAGGGTTATAGGATTGTTAATGGGAAGCGAGGAAATAGAGGGAGGGAGACAGTTTGAAAGAAGGAGAAGAACAGTGCTAGAGGGCTAGTCTGCCTTAAGTTTTTAGGGATTAGGTGATCGGTTAAGGAGACAAAGTGGGGCGTGGTTCCGCTACCAAACCTTTGTTAACAAGTTAACTCCATTTGATGCATACACACTACTATCTGCTCTTTTACTCCATAAAGTTTACAATAATTTTGAACAAGCCTATCTAGAGGTTAATGCTGCCAAACTGATGATCAACTGTAAAAATGACACATCTGACCTCTTCCCAACAGGGAGAACCACCAACAATTGTGAATGCATGCTGTCATGGCTTTAAAATAAAAAAATGTCCTTATTATGTACAACAATGGGGTAAAAACAGCCACTAACATAAAGCGTAGTAAATTTGAGTAATACACAGGGGTTGAAACAGGAAATGACTCTGAACATTTCAGATGATTGCCTAGAGATATCTCAGCATTAGAGATAAATTTACACACATTAACAAACCTGCAAATCTAACTTAATGATCATTTCCCTTTATATCCTGCATATTTGCAGACACACACGATAAAGCAAAATTTCAAACTGAATAGCAAAATGAGGGAGCCCGAAACTAGCAGCTGATTTGCATAAAACACAGCCATGCTATGTTCATATTAGGGCGTTTTTACAACCACACCCTCTCTATTCTTAGAAGAGCACAAAGTAAAACTATTGACTGTTCACTGTTTCCATTGACAGAACAGAGGTATATTTTGTGTTCTTGATGCGCAAATTCACATTTAGGGTTTGGAAATGCATCTTTTTTTTCTACATTTCAGTCTAGAAAACAGATGTTATCCAAAACGTGTATTGAAACTCGTTTCCTTCACTGAATAAATAAATAAAAAAACAGCCAACTTCATCTACCAGTTCTGTTTTTTTTTTCAACTCGCAATTGCACGTTTATCAAGTTATTCAAGAATTGCATGACAGAAACTTGATGGATTTGAAAACTTAAACAGATCAAGTTCATATGAGCGCAAGCGTACTCATAGTTGGCACAGATTTTCCAATGTCAAATGCACCCAGATAACATTAATGGCATAAAAAAAAGTCTCCCTGAATGACATAATACATTGATGCATACGAACCGTATTTATGCTATACCAAACATAAGTAGGTTGTGAAGTGGGTTTCAAACCAAAATTAGACACCATGCAAGTGCACTTTTACTGTGAGTGGTCTGGAATTAACAGCTTTTTGGCGACTATTCATTGATGAAACGCTCTCACCTCAATAGGATTCAATAATGAGTGGCAATCAAAGAGTTTACCACAGTTTTTCATTTTTTTCACATAATACCTACACTGACCAACAGAAAGCAGCTTGATTTTAAAGGGATTGTTTACCCAAAAATGAATATTTCCTCATTTCCTCAAGTAGTTCTAAACCAGGGGTGTCCACACTTGGTCCTGGAGGGCAGGTGTCCTGCAAAGTTTAGCTCCTCCAACCCTAAATCAAACAAACCTGAACCAGTTAATCTAGCTCTTTCTAGAGGTACTAGAAACTTCCTGGCAGATGTGTTGAGGCAAGTTGGGAGCTAAACTCAGCAGGACACTAGCCCTCCAGGACCGAGTTTGAACACCCTTGTTTTAAACTATGAATTTAATCCTTCTGTTGAACCAAAAAAAACAAACAAACAAACATGTCAGCAGAAATTAACTAGTGGTTAGTTTGTTGGGACATAGCACCAAGGTGCTCACGGCGACCCAAGTTTGACTCCCAGTTCGAAGTCCTTTGCTGATCCTTCCCCTCATCTCTTCTCCCCCAACTTAACTATTTGTGAAATCTTTACATCCAATCAATGTAAATAAGATAACCCCTTAAATAATAATAATAATAATAATAACAACAACAACAAAGAAGATATTCTGAAGAATGGCTGGGAAATACAGCCATTGACATCCATAGTAGGAACAGAAAAATACTATAGAAGTCAATGGCTTTGTTCTTCAGCCTTTCTTTAGAATAGTTTTCTTTTGAATTCAACAGAATAAAGAGTTTGGTCAAGGGAAGGACGAGTAAACAATGGCAGAATTTTAACTAACCATTTAAAGTGACTTTTCCCGCAGTTATGCTAGGTTATTGATTATATACAATGGACTTTTTGTAACGGAAATTTCATTAATGAAAAATTGATGTGGGGAAAAACAAAATCTAAAAATTTGCCAGTAAAACAATAAACTAATGAATTATAAAGAATTGTATGTTTTTACAAAAACATAACATGCAGTACTACTATAGTTCAGAATGAATACGAATTGTTTCGCACCAAAAAACTGAATAGATAGTTCATCATTTAATCTCCCTTTACTAGTCCCAAACTTGTTTTCAAGAGGTCACACTTAGCTGATGATTGATTATAAGATGTGTTTGGCATGCTGTCCCGGGAGAGAGCCCTGAGCTCATAAGATCCTCAAGCCCGGGGTTCTCTCCCGTTTGCAGGGCAAGAGGGGAGTTTGACCTCAGCAACATCTTGAGAACTCCCCTGCTGTAGTAGCTAATGAACAGATAGGGATTGCTGCTAAGAGATAACGACTTACTAGGAGCATGTCTATGGTGCCGATTTGGATTAGTCAATTAACTTAAGTTGCATGGTTTTGGATGGTAGGAGGAAACCGGGGAACCCAGGGGAAACCCACGTGAGCACAGGGAGAACATATGAACTCCGCACAGAAACGTTGGCTGGCTTGGTAAAGACTGGAACCAGTGACGTTCTTGCAGTGAGAAAACAGTGCTAACCACTGGGCCCCCATGCCACCCATCTAGGAAAGGAGGAGGAGTAGAGGGGATTCTTCAAAATGAAGATGGCTGTTATATGGAACTTAGGGTATTTATAGAGACTTAGGAATCGTCTGATTGGTGAATCATAAATTGAATAATGCAGAGCCGGCCGCAAGCAGTCATAAGCATGTGATCCTCTCAGACTTTGTTTATAAATAAACTTCACTGAGTTTCTTGCTGCCATTGAACACAGGTCACAAGGTTGATGACAATCGTTTTTAAATTGTCTAACTACTTAAATCGCCTTTGAGTAGTTCTAAATCTGAGTTCTTTCTTTTGTTGAAGATTGAAAGTTGAAAACCTGTAAGCATTGACATCCACTGGATTTTCATTGCAGCTTTTTATCTTCAAAATATCTTCAACAAAAGGAGGAACTTAGATTTAGAAAAACTTGAGGGTGAAAAAATAGAGACTGTTTAAAAACTATTTAATCATCAACCTTGTGACATTCCCAACCTGAGTGACTTTTACCCTACACATACATAAAAGTGGAATTTGAAGGATGCACAAACAATTGAAAAAAGTTGTGCAGGTATTGAGCAACACAAGAGACAGATCTCTGACTAGATAAAGGATTCTCTTGCATTACCTGGATGAACGCTGTAGCAGGTGACGCTTGTGCCTTTCAGTCTCTTGGCCAGCTCGTGAGTGAAAAGGACGTTGCAGAGTTTGCTGTTGCAGTAGGCCTGGAAAAACTGCCAGCTGTATCTCCCCGAGCCCAGGTCTTTGGTGGTGATGAGAGAATCGAAATCAATCCTGCCCCAGCGATAAGCCATGGAGGACAGAGTGATGACCCGAGCGGCGGGACTCTCCTTTAGGCGGTCCAGCAGAAGACATGTGAGCAAGAAATGGCCAAGATGGTTGACGCCAAACTCAATGCCAAATCCATCCTCGGTTCGACCATCCGCCACAAGACCTAAACAGACCAAATCAACTTTATTATTTACAAATTGAATTGATAACATTTCACAAAACAGCAACTATATATCCCCCATCCTGTTATGTGCACATCAGGAAGCACAGGATAACTAGTTTAGACTACTGTTTTCCGACCCTGTTCCTAAAGGCACACCAACATGACACATTTTTAACCTCTTCCTAATCAAACACACCTAAATCAACTCATCAGAACATTAGAAAAAAACTCCAAAACCTTAGTCAAATGGGTCAGATAAGGGAAACATCCAAAATATGTACTGTTGGTGTGCCTTCAGGAATAGGCTTGGGAAACACTGGTTTAGACCAAGCAATTAAATAGACTGCCTTCAATTTGACATTCATAGTATCAGATGAGGGTTAAGGGTCCGAGATTTCCTTGATGGTGCATATATGGATTTTCCACACCGTCAAATTTTATCATGGTTGATCCGAGCTGATGATGGTTCTTGGTACAGTATTTCCAGATCACTCAACTTTAAACAGAGTACATTAAAGGGATAGTTCACTCAAATAATAAAATACCTCATTATTTATTCTACCACATGTAATTTTAAGCCATTGAGTTTCTTTTAATGAACACACACACACAAAAAAAAGTTATTTTGAAGAACCCCAGTTGCTGGCAGTAATTGACCTCCATAATTTCTATGGAAGTCAATTAGTGCCAACTATAGCGTTCGTCAACATGTTTTCTCTTTCGTCAAAAAAATGATGTATCTCCCAGTCAAGCAGTGCACCAGAGCTTGTTCGTTTTGCCATAATCGCATGATCAGTGACGCTCGAAGCTTCATTTTCACCTATACCCACGTGACCGCTTCAAATTTTGATTCAAAGGTTTAAACGCCCTCGTGGGTTAGTAAAGTCTATAGCAAGAGATTAGACATTGATTACATACATTTCTACTGTTTCAAAGCACCACACTCCAGTAATTCAACTAAACTACAATAGTAAATTATAGTGAAAAGCTTTTGGATCATACTAAAGTGTATTATTTACAACTATTTTTAAAGAAGGCCACTGCATATTGTAGTGTGTAATGGAGGCCAGTTGTTGAGTGCAGCCCATAAGCCTCACTCCAACATTCTTCTCAGAGCATTCGCCTCCCAATGCAGGAATCGCCAGTTCGATCCTCGCTCGGAACAAGTGGGTGGGTGTAGGACCGGTTGGAATATGATAAACGTTAATTCTTTTGCATACCTTTGATTTTACTAGTCATCGGTGGTGTAGAGTACTTTATATGCAAAAAACTACAGTAATTAAGTAATTTGGTTATATTACTATTGTTGTATTGATACATAAATGAGTTGGTCAGTCGTGAACGTTTGACAGTTTTTGCAAAGCAGTGCTTTCCTACACTTTAACCAGCAGAGGTCCTCATCGAGCTCTGATTTGGAAAGCTTCGATTAACAATTTTATTTCCGATACAATTTTATCGAACCGGTACAGAAAGCTTCATTTCACAATTGAACAATGAGTAAACAATTGTAGAATTTTCATTATTTGTGAACTAGATTAAAAATGTTTTATCAGTCGCTTCCTTTTGTGAAATGTTTAAGTCTTTTGTTTTGTTATTGTTAAATTAAACCAACCAGCTACAAGGTGATCTTTATTAACTTTTATTTTAAATAAAAGTAAAAACTGAACCGCGTAACAATGTTTGTGTACTAGATACAGATTTTTAGCTAGATTTGCTCTATAATTGGAGTAATTTAAGCAAAGCATCATGGCTAATGAAGTTGTCATCATTTACTCATCCTGTTCCAAACTTGTATTTTATTGTGTTGAACACCAAAAAACATATACTGATGGATGAAACCAGAAGTCCAAGGCAGTCGAAAAGTGGGAAAAAAATTCGAAAAGCCTTTATTAACCTCCGCGTAGATGCGGTTTTATAAAATAGCCATGATGTTAATAAAGTCTTTTTAATGTTTTTACTTACTTTTTGAGTGCCTTGGACCTATTATTTAACTGTTTATTTTCTTGAATTCCTTACCCAAAGAATACCGACACATTAACTACCCCTGAAGCACATTTGGTTTGATTTTGGATTTATATACTGATGAATGTTGGGGAAAAATAAACACCCATTGACTTACATAGTATATTCCCCTACAATGTAATCAGAATATCTTGTTTTGTGTTTGACAGAAGAAACTCATTAAAATGTAGTAAATAAATGGTGAAACCAGGAGAGGAAAAGTTCCTTTTTTTGGGTGAACTATCCCTTTCGACATCATACACAATCTATAAGCGGAGTTTAAAGTTTTAGTAGAAATGGACTATTTAAAAAGCTCCAAACGTTCAACATTTACATTTTTTTAAAAGCTCCAATACCTGCATTATTGATGAGCAGATCCAGTCTGGACTCAGATTTGAGGAAAGTCTCAGCAAAAGCTCGCACAGATTTGAGGCTTCCAAGATCGAGCTCCATAAACAAGACTTCATCACTTCCTGTCGCCTGAAAAAAAAAAACAAGAGTAAAACAAACACTCAAAACTATCAAATTATCGAGCTGAAGTAACAATACTCACCTTTTTAATGTCATTTATAGCAGCTTCGGCTTTCTTCTGGTTTCTACAGGCCAGAATCACTCTCATTCCTCGGCCAGCAAGATCCAGAGCTGTGGCCTTGCCAATACCCGTATTGCCGCCTGAAACAACCAACCAAACACCAAAACTAAAACACACTTCAGCTCTCCACAATGCTCCGGGCAACATGTTGACGAAAAAGCCAAGGTAAAGACGACAAACACTTTGAAATGTGGCGTTTTTTCGCACGCGTCGTATGTTTACCGCAGTGAGTTTATCTACAATAAAATTGAGGTAATGTTGGTGATTTCAAAAATAACATTAGCACTATTTAATTGTGAACAATGTTGTTCTTTGATAGTCTAATATGATTTCCCCTTTAGGAATTAGCAGACATTACTTGATTATTACTGAAATTTCATTAAGATGGTGAACGTCTGATTGTGCGAAAATAAAACCAACTTCATCCCAATCTATACCGTTACCTGTAATAATGGCGGTCTTCCCGGTCACGTCAGCCGATCCATTACATTTGGACTTCTTAAACAGCGTCTCCACCAAAACAACATAAAGAGCTGCAATGAAAGCAGCGGTGATCAGCAGGTAAATCATGACTGTGAGCTACTGCTGGACTGGTTCTCCAGGCGGTTCTTATGTACGCCGCCCGGGCCAGAGCCTGATAAACCGGTCCGGAGTTTCTCGCCATCACCCAAGCCCTCACCCGACCGGTTTGCTTGTATGAACAATGTTCAACAATGTACAGTTCAAGGCCAAAAAACGTGCGTCTTATCTAACAACTTGGCATGTTTTGTTAACGAATGAGCTGCAAAAATAAACAATGATGCTCTAGTTCGTGGTAGGCTACAGATAACGTTTGGGTCTTTTTACTTATTCAAAGTATAGATTTATTTTTATTTTACAATATAAGTATCTGTTTACAGTTTCAAGCGCCTTTTGTGTGTTTTAGCAACATATATTATATGAACGTTATGGTTAAGTGAATAATTTGCTTAAATAAGTGAAGAATATTATATAAAAAAAAATAAGATTATATATGAGTTCAGATGCAAAAACCTGTAAGAGCCATCTGAAATTTTCTTCTAAAATTAGCATGTTTTTCCTCAGGCTCCTGTGTTTTTATTCAGTAATTTCAGTAAGTTATTTTCATCTATATTAACATGAAATAACTGAACATAAACATAAGAGGCAGAGGAAAATGCAGTTTAAAGCTTATTTTTTGATTTAGCAACATTAAATGGATGTCAAGTTAAGTAAATAATTTGCTGGTATATTAGTGATATATTAGTAATATAATTTTAAAATAATTATAATTGTAGTATGCATGTGTAAACATTGGGGAGAGCTCCATTTAAAATTAATATATTGCAATATTGAGTCACTTTAAAAAAGTACAAATGTGTTACTTAGTTACTTTTTAGGGAAAGTAATGTTATTATTTTTGTATTTCTTTTAAGATTGTAATATATTACATTTAAAAGTAACTTTTCGCAATGTGTTTGTATGTGTGGGTGTGCAGGCATATTATGTACTTCTGACATTGTCGGGATTTTAGAAAAATATCCCCACAAGTATAGCATTACCAGTAAATTTGGACCTTTTTGGTCTCAATGATGAAAAGACATAGATCACTCAGAATGAAGTGTTCTGAATATGTAAAAATACAGATTGTTTCCTGTGGGGCTTGAGTTAAGGGATAATGTTGGGGTAGCGGGAGAGAATAAACAGTTTGTACAGTATAAAAACCATTACATCTATTGGACATGTACGTGTGTGTGTGTGTGTGTGTGTGTGTGTGTGTGTGTGTGTGTGTGTGTGTGTAGATAGATAGATGGATGGATGGATGAATGGAAAGTAAAATCGGCATAGATAGATAGATAGATAGATAGATAGATAGATAGATAGATAGATAGATAGATAGATAGATAGATAGATAGATGGATGGATGGATGGATGGATGGATGGATGGATGGATGGATGGATGGATAGATAGTTAGGAAAAAGTAAGAGATGGATGTATGTATGGATAGATAGATAGGAAAAAGTAAGAGATAGATAGATGGATGGATGGATGGATGATAGGAAAAAGTAAGAGATAGATAGATAGATAGATAGATAGATAGATAGATAGATGGATGGATGGATGGATGGATGGATGGATGGATGGGTGGATGGATAGATAGTTAGGAAAAAGTAAGATGGATGTATGTATGGATAGATAGATAGGAAAAAGTAAGAGATAGATAGATGGATGGATGGATGGATGAATGGATGATAGGAAAAAGTAAGAGATAGATAGATAGATAGATAGATAGATAGATAGATAGATAGATAGATAGATAGATAGATAGATAGATAGATAGATAGATAGATAGATAGATAGATAGATAGATAGATAGATAGATAGATAGATAGATAGATAGATAGATTGATAGATAGATAGATAGATGGACGGACGGACGGACGGACGGACGGACGGACGGATAGGAAAAAGTAAGAGATAGATAGACAGACAGACAGACAGACAGACAGATAGATAGATAGATAGATAGATAGATAGATAGATAGATAGATAGATAGATAGATAGATAGATAGATAAATAGATATAGATAGATAGATAGATAGATAGATATATAGATAGATAGATAGATAGATAGATAGATAGATAGATAGATAGATAGATAGATAGATAGATAGATAGATAGATAGATAGATAGAAAAAAAGAGAAATATAGATGGATGGAAAAGACAGAAACATAGATGATAGATAGATAGATGATGAACATGGATGGATGGATCGAAAGAAAGGTAGAAAGAAAGAAAGAAAGAAAGAAAGAAAAGAACCTTTACAATTCCTAATCAGGAATATTTCACAACATAATTCAGTGTCAAACTATTTTAAGTCATATTATCATGCAGATATTGAGTCACTGGGCTCAGAGCGCTGTTGGCATCTCCTGACGCAGTTTTCTTTGACACATGCACTGTACAGATCTGTATTTGCTGTTCTGTACTAAAACTCTTGCATACTCTCAATGGGAGAGGTGACACATTCAACATTTTAATGACTCAACATCCCCGGACACACCTATAGAGTTGCGTCTTTACTCCGGTATGACACAACAACATGAGTAATATCACAAAAATGCACAGTAAGTTACATTCTTTGCTCATTCAATGCAAAAATTTGCGCACAGAAAATGTTGAAAACTATTTTATTAGTACTGTTGCACAATGTTTGACAGGCTTTTATTAATACATAAAATGCAGATGCAGCACAAGTTTCACTAAATTAACTGCAAATGCGTTAAATGAATCTTTAAACCATCAATCTCATGCTAATCCAACAAACCTCTCACTGATTTCCCAGAGCTTTTTGGCTGCTGCATCATCTCTGGCTTTAGCAGAAACATTCTGAACTGCACAACCAGAGAAGTAGCGTCCGCTCAGAGGTTCGATGCCCTCCTGAAGTGCACAGTGCAGAGACGTCTGAGCTCCAGAAACCACATCCTTGAAGAATAGCAGAAAAATTGGTGCCATGAACAAACTCCACCAAATGTTGCTGTGGCGGCTTAGCTCAGTTTTGATGGCCCCTAATAACAAAACAAACAAACAACAGCACAGTATTAATTACTTGTCATATTTTTAGGACTCCCACTTTTAGCAAAATGTGAAATTCCTTGACTTTTCCATGACTTTCCTTCCAAAAATGGATTTTTTTAATGATCTGTGAGCACAGAGCAGACTTTCTTTCAGTCTTTCATTGTGTTTTGTCACAAATCTGGACTGCAAGTAGTGAATTAATGGGCCTAACTATTATAACGTTAACAAAACATTGATTAATATATTTAATATGAATTCTTTTACATAAATGTACGATTTTAAATGCATGACTAAATACTGATTGGGCAATTTTTTTTAAAAACTAAACAGTAATTAACTCACAACCTAATTAGCTATATTTTCCGTTCAGTCAGTGAGCATTTATGCCACCTAAAATAGGCTACACTTAAAAAAGTAGGCTACACTTTTTTTTATTATATCATAACAATAATACAAATAGATTTAATAATGATCCTCTTAAGGGTGACAGGGTGGCTCAGTGGTTAGCACTGTTGCCTCACAGCAAGAAGGTCATTGGTTCAAGTCCCAGCTGGGCCAGTTTGTATTTTTGTGTGGAGTTCTGTGGCGAGGGTTTCCTCTGGGTGCTTCGGTTTCCCCCACAGTCCAAGCACATGCGCTATAGTTGATTTGGATAACTAAATTGGCCTATTAAAATGTGTGTGTATGAGAGTGTATGGGTGTTTCTCAGTAGTGGGTTGTGGCTAAAAGGGTATCTCTGCTGTGTAAAACATACAGTTGAAGTCAGAATTATTAGCCCCCTGAATTATTAGCCCACCTGTTTATTTTTTTGCAATTTCTGTTTAACGGACAGAATTTTTTTTCAACACATTTCTAATCATAATAGTTTTAATAATTAATTTCTAATAACTGATATATATTTTATTTATCATGATGACAGTAAATAATATTTGACTAGATATTTATCAAGACGCTTCTATACAACTTAAAGTGACATTTAAAGGCTTCACTAGATTAACTAGGCAGGTTAAGGTAATTAGGCAAGTTATTATATATTGATGGTTGTTCTGCAGACTATCGAAAAAAATATAAAAGGGGCTAATAATTTTCACCTTAAAATGGCTTTTAAAAAATTAAAAAAATACTTTTATTCTTGCCAAAATAAAACAAATAGGATTTTCCCTTGAAGAAAAAATATTATTAGACAGACCTCATCTGCGAAATATTTAAAATAGAAAACAAAATTCAAAGGAGAGCTAATAATTCTGACTTCAACTGTATGCTGGATTAGTTGGCCGTTCACTCCGCTGTGGCGACCCCTGATAAATAAGCCACTAAGCCAAAGGAAAATGAATGAATGATTGCCTTACACAATTTAACATTTTAATTTTGTGACTAAATATCAGCTGCAAAGCCAAAAAACAGAAATATAAAATTCTAATTCAAACAAATTTAAAATGTAACAGCAAATAGCTCGCAACCTGTAATTAGCTCTCTTCTTTAATTCGCTCAGTGGCCATTTATGCCACCTAATATAGGCTACACTTAAAAACTAATCATTTTAACACAATACAAAACATAGGAAGATAACATTTTCATAAATGGAAAGTAAAATTTCACATTAATAACAAAACTCCCTGACACTCCATGACCTGGACAAAAATATATGTAGCCCATCGGTCCTACTGCACCCAACCCAGTCTGAGCTGATATTGAACTGGCAATTCTTTGCATGTGAGTCGGTTGCTCTAACAAGAAGGCCAAAGACCATGACCTATTGCATCTGTTGCTAGAGCACCTTTTGAGGTTAGAGGAGTGAGGTTTACCTCCACAGCACTTCACTAGCTGGCCTCAGTTACATTCACCCCCCTAAACCTCACTACCATCCCGGACGAGCCCCCACGTCTAACCTACCCGTCCAAGAACACACAACCCGGTGGTGATTCTTTGCATGGGAGTCGGTTGCTTTACCAAGGAGGCTAAAGACCATGGCCCTAGCATCTGGCCCAGACATCCCAAGTTGAGACTTGTAATACTCGGGCGAGAGAGGGGGGTGGGTGTTGTTTGACAGAGGCTGTTTCTCAATATGCATTCTTCAGCGGTCTTGCGTCCTCGTGTTCTCGTGCAACGTCATCATCAGCTGCCAAAGTTCAGTTCCAATACTCAAGACCGCAAGTACGGAGGACGCGTGAAACTTCCCGGATGTGTTCTTGATATCGAGAACGCACCGATGCAGACTTGATCACCGAACTCGCTCTGGAAGTCCCAGAAGTCATTGCGACTGGAGGTGGGAAGCGCAGCATTTTATTTAGATTTATTATTAAAGTTCATAGATATGAATTATTTACCTCAGGAGTTTCCCTGAATGAAACGGTGAAAGTAAACATTACCATGAACATCTTAATAAAGGAATAAACATATTAAGGGTGTTTGTTTGCTGAAATTCGCATTAAAATCTGTTTAATTTATATTGTGCAGCATATATTTATAATGTTTTTATGCAAAGTATATATTTTGAAAAGGGGAAAAACAATAAATCGTTGTATGAAGGCTGTAATGTTTAAATAATTTACCATTTAAAACACGTGAAGGTCATGTGACCATCAGGAAGAACACAGCATCTCAATTCTCAAAGCACGCGTTCTCTGCCCTCGCGGTCTCCTGAGTTCGTTCTTTTGAGAACACCTGGCAAGACCGGTCTCCACAAGAACACAAGTCCGTTCTCTGCGTTCTTGGAATTGAGAAACAGCAGAGTGTGCGCGACGTGCCTGAAGAGCGGGGATGGATCTGTTGGTGAGGGGTGAGAAGGGTGCGTGACTTATTTGAGGACCGAGAGGGAGATGTACGATTTCCGGGAGATTATCACTCGTTCACGGGCATCCGGGATACTAATAACTCATTTCTAACTGATTTATTTTATCTTCGTTATGATGACAGTAAATAATATTTTACTAGACGTTTTTTAAGACACTGTTATTCAGCTGAAAGTGACATTTAAAAGCTTAACTGGGTTATTTAGGCAAGTTAGGATAATTAGGCAAGTCATTATACAACAGTGGTTTGTTCTGTAGACAATTGAAAACATTAACATTGGACATTAACATTGACCTTAAAATGATTTTCAAAAAAGTAAAAACTGCTTTTATTCTAGCCAAAAAAATAAGACTGTCTCCAGTAGAAAAAATATTATAGGAAATAATGTGTAAAATTCCTTGCTCTGTTAAACATCATTTGGGTAATATTTAAAAAGGAGAAAAAAATCACAGGACGGTGAAAAATATTGACTTCAACCAGGCCCGGATTGGCTAATCGGGAGGACCGGGAGAATTCCCGGTGGGCCGGTCCGTTTTTTGGCCGCGAGGGCCGGTGTCCCTAGCTGCAGAATCTGTTGCTCTCAGCAGTCACACTTTTTAAATTTATTCATTTATTTACTTGACCACAGCCTTTTTATTCATTATTTTACCGCAACTCTTCTCTTTTTATCTATTTTCTCGGATCCTTGTGAGCTAGATGCAGCCTGCAGGTTAATGATGATATAACTAAGATGAGTCTCTAGTCAATGTAAAGTTGTTGTGGTCCAGCAGTTAGCACGTTATGTTATGACACCGCTGACCTGGGTTCGATTCTCATTTGAGTACTAATTTTTTTTTCATTTTTATTGTTAAGACATATAATACTGTTAGGGTTGTTGAACATTTGAAGTTCTAAAGCAGCTGTTTTCTCAAAAAAAGACTTGATAGTGTCATTAGAAACTGATTTGGAAATGACCTTATTTTAATATTGTCAGTTGTGAACTGAGGTGGGCCGGTCTGAGGCTTGAAACTCCAGGGCTGAAAAGGAGTCCCACTCCGGCCCTGACTTCAACTGTATATATACTGTCCTCCCTATACTCAACACCTTGGCTCTTTCTGGATTTGATTGTAATGTAATGTACAAATAAACTCGAATTAAATTGATTACGTGCGCTCTCAGACTGACCTGGATGCAGACTGTAACAGGTGACGTTTGTGCCTTTGAGTCTCTTGGCCAGCTCGTGTGTGAACAGGACGTTGCACAGTTTGCTGTGGCTGTACAACATCAGCAAGCCCAGAGCAGAATCTCCTTTGCCCAAATCTTTTTGAGCGTTGATGCAGTTGAAATCCATTTTCCCCCACGCATGGGCCATCGAAGAGACGGTTACGATTCTGCTGGGACCGCACTCTTTTAACCGTTTCAGCAGCAGGTCCGTTAACAAGAAGTGACCAAGGTGATTTACGCCAAACATCCTTCCAAAGCCATCCTCAGTCTTGCCACCAATCACAAGTCCTACATTTAGATGCAGAAAAACAATGTAAAGCTTTCAAATATGAGGTGGAATTTTCAATTAATGTTAAAAAGTGTGTGTATATTGGGGATTAAAGCTACTTTTAAAAGTAATATATTACAATCTTGAGTTAATTTCTTTAAATAACTAAATATGTCACTTAGTTACTTTTTAAGGTAAGTAATGTGTCCCAGGCTCATTCTGATTAAGTTCCTTTATATACATTTCTGTGAGAGCAAAGTAAATCCCAGGAGGTACTTTTTGATTTGTAGTTTTTGTTTTCGTGAATTCACCAGAGGCTGCTGTGTTCGCTTTTTTAGATCTCTAATTTTTTTTGGCGAGCACCGTTAGAGCCTGCTGTTCTCGCATAAATCCACTGTCGACTGACTGACTTACCAACCCAACCAATAGTGTTTTAAAAAGCACCGATTGACCCGCCCACCCTCTTCCCTGAACCCAACCGACCGTGTTTTAAAAAGCAATCCAGAAAAATCCTGATTTTTACCACGTTTTCAGATTTTTTTTACATTCTCACCCTGTTACTTACTTGCTTATTTTATTTTTTAGCTTTTGTTTTTATCTTTTCTGCTTTCAGTAACTGTTGTTTGCTCTACGTCCGCTGACGTACATATCGAGATACTAGTCAAACTGGTAACAGCATGAAAGCCGTCCATAGAGAGGTGAGCGGTCAGCTGGTAAGCACGAAAAGAAACGGTGCCATACCGCCCCCTAGCGATTGTTAAAAGATTAAATGCAGCCATACGTACTTCTGGCTACATAATTCGTGATCTCCAGAAATGTATACAGGGCTACGTTTTCAGAATGAGCCTGTGTTGTAATGTGTTGTTCATTTATTTATTTTCTTTTGCCTTAGGGCTTAGTCCCTTATTTATCAGGGGTCACCACATCGTATTGAACTGCCAACTCTACCAGGTTATGTTTTCTCGCCGTGGATGCCCTTCCAGCTGCAACCCAATACTGGGAAACACCTATACATTACAGCCAATTTAGTTTATTTAATTCACCTTTAGCGCATGTGTTTGGACTGTGGGGAGCACCCGGAGGAAATCCCACACCAACATGGGGAGAACATGCAAACTCCCCACAGAAATGCCAACTGGCCCAGCCGGGGCTTGAACCAATGACCTTCTTGCTGTGAGGTGACAGTGCTAACCACTGAGCCACCTTGCCACCATGAAGTGTTGTTAGTTTTGCTTTTTTTCATCTGGGCTACATGAGCTTAATATTTTAATATTCATTCATTAATTCATTCATTCATTGTGACGTGGTTAATAATTCCTCTATTCACCCATTCATTTTATTTTCAGCTTAGTCCCTTTTTATTAATCCAGGGTCGCCACAGCGGAGTTAACCGCCAACTTATACAGCACGTTCAGCCGCAACCCATCTCTGGGAAACATCCACACACACTCATTCACACTCATACACTACAGACAATTTAGCCTAACCAATTCACCTGTACTGTATGTCTTGTGGGGGAAAACGGAGCACACGGAAGAAACCCACGCAAACACAGGGAGAACATGCAAACTCCACACAGAAATGCCAACAGACCCAGCCGAGGCTCAAACCAGCGACCTTCTTGCTGTGAGGCGACAGCATTACCTACTGCCCCATTGCGTCACCCAACATTTTTATGTATTACATTTAAAATTAGGCGACGTAGTGGCGCAGTATAGTGCTGTCGCCTCACAGCAAGAAGGTCGCTGGTTCGAACCTCAGCTCAGATGGTGTTTCTGTGAGGAGATTGCATGTTCTCCGTGCCTTCGCGTGGGTTTCCTCCGGGTGCTCCGGCTTCCCCCACAGTCCAAAGACATGCGGTACAGGTAAATTGGGTAGGCTAAATTGTCCAAAGTGTATGAGTGTGTGTGGATGTTTCCCAGAGATGGGTTGCAGCTGGAAGGGCATCCGCTGCGTAAAAACCTGCTGGATAAGTTGGCTGTTCATTCCGCTGTGGCGACCCCGGATTAATAAAGGGACTAAACCGACAAGAAAATGAATGAAAGAAATGAATGACATTTAAAATGAATTTAAATAGTGTAGTTTATGTGTGTATATCTGTGCGTTTACACCTTTTCTGAGTCTATTAAAAAACAAACAAAAAAATTGTTCCAGATTTGGAAATCACATGTTTTGCCATCCAGGATTAACTGATCTATCGTTGTATTACTGTGTAGCCTACAGGCTTAGCAAAGAACAACAGGCAGGCAAAATACCAGTGGCTGCAAACAGCTATTGTTTGTTTTAATGGTAAGAAGCTGAAACACTGCAATCAACACACATTAAACATTTTTTTAGTTTGTTCTAATACAATACTGCTTAGATATTGTTTTGTTGTTTACCATTTGAAGAGTTTAGATGCAAAAATCTCTAAATGCCATTTGATATTTCCTTCTGAAATTAGCATTTTTCTCCAGCTCCTTTATTTAGGCTTGGTAATTTTACCTTGATTCATTCATTTTCTTGTCGGCATAGTCCTTTTATTATTCCTGAGTCGCCACAGCGGAATGAACCGCCAACTTTTTACGCAGCAGATGCCCTTTCAGCCTCAACCCATCTCTGGGAAAAGTTTTACCTTAATACTGATGAATAATTTCTTTTTTATTGCCTTTAAAGTGAAATAATTGAACATAGGAGGCTGAGAAAAATGTTCATTACAAGTGAACATTTCAGATGGCCTTTAGAGATTTTTGCATCTGAACTCTTCATATTTCATTAGATGTGACATGCTTCATATAGGCTTTAAATATGAAGGAATTTATAGATCATCAGTAACCATTAAGTTTGTGATCATTTACTTCAAAATTAAAACTTTTTTGTCTGGTTTATTTGGTTAAAAAAAAATGAATCCATCCTTATGATGGGATCAGGATAATTCTGTTTTTTGGGATTAAATAAATCCCAATCTGAGTTCAAAGTTTTGATTTTGAGGACAGGTTTGATCTAAATCAAATGTAGGATTGGATTACATGGTCTGATAATAATTCAAAATCCCTCAATTGCTTTTGAAAAACCGATTTCCAAGATTTGATCCAATCTGTGATCCAAAATCCCACTGGATTACTTTTGAAAAACTGGGCCCTGATGACAAATGTCCCGATAAGTTTATAAATGCCATTAAATACCAGTCAATTTTGACCTTGTGGGGATTTTTTGGTCACAAATGTGAGGCGGAATTTTCAAGTAATGTTAAAAAGTTGTGTATATTTTAAAGGCATACCTGCATTGTTGATAAGAATGTCCAATCTGGATTCTTTCTTGAGGAAGTTTTCAGCAAAAGATCTCACAGACTTCAGACTGGCCAAATCCAAGTGCATGTACAACACCTCTTTGCTTCCCGTTTCCTGTTTTACAATCAAATTATTAATGATTGTGCAACAAAGACAGCAAAAAAACATTGAAATATTCATTCATATAAAATCATTAAATATGAAATATTCATATGATTTATTGATGAAATGTTCAATGAATGGTGATGAATGATGAAGTATGTGTTCATATAAAACAGCTTCACGTTTGATAAATAAAAATGCATTTATTATGATTCATTTTAATTTATTCAGTGTTAAGTCAATTCAGAGTAGAATATATATTCTGGTATGACTCATTACTTGATAAATAATAATTATTAACATTTACAAATGATACAACGTCTTCTATATGTTTATGAGTAAAGCATTTTAGGGAGGATATAAACATATTAACAACATGACTTTTCACTTGAAACTTTTTTTATGTATATAAGTTCTTGAACTCATTTATACAGATCTTAACCGTTAGATTTACAAAGTAGACAAAAAAAATCCCGTTCTTTTGTCTCAATTTAGATTTTGGGATATTTATATTATCTATGATATAGAAACCTATGAGTTTACTATGAGATGGTTAATAGATATGTCCTTTTGTTGAAGCTGTACATTTACATTGCTTATTTTTCTTAATCTTTCTATATATACAGGATTCTAAAAACATCTAAAAATTAATTAAAACATCCTCCTTGTTTTAACAAAATCCTCCTTGTTTTAAATACGGTTAATAATATTTGTTTTATTTATTTCTATATCTTCTGTACCATGTATATATTTCTACATTAAAACGAACCTAAAGTTAAGTTTATAAATGTTCTAAACTTCAATATTTA